>NW_027070407.1:6064-144275 GCF_002906115.3 Quercus suber
GAGATGATGCTGCTGTCGACGTTGGGTTTGTTCTTCATGGGGACTCGACTCTCTGGCAAGGAGACTCCGCCTTTTCTTGGTTGGGAAGCCATGGAAACTTGAAAAGAGTTGGTGGATGAAGAAGGCACGGAATAGGACTCAGCAACTCAAGACTCGGGAGGGTTTTGGGTTTATAAGGGGAAGAGGCAAAGAGCCCTTCGCCGACTCCAACACGCTTTAGTAAAACTAAAAACTCACTTAGTTAAATATAAAATTAAACTATAAAAAAAATACTAAAATTTTATATATAGAAAAATTAAATTTAGGCAAATACAATCTAAATTTTTTGAATTATCAATAACTAGTGAAATTAGTTTAAATTTTGTTGCTAAGAGCTTTATAGCTAAATAAAATAATTGGTACCTCTTTGTATTTTTAACGAAACTCTTTGTAACTATAAAATTTAAAAAAAAAGTTTAAATTTTGTTAGTTTACTTTATTATCTTTGAGAACACTATCATTTGATAGTTTGTTAACTTTTGTTTTAATATTCTCAAAACAACACAGTTTCACATTTGTAACATTAAAAAAAATAGTTTAAAACATTTTAAACAGTTAACAACATTTTTCAAACAACAACAAATGAAATGACTAAATGACAATTGTAGGGACCCAATTTGGATTGACCCTGAGTGATGGGTTTTCAGCCCAATAAGCCCAAACAATAAATTTATAGAGAGTGGGTTGACAGGTTTAGGTGCTGGCCGTCGATCACCATGCATGAACTTTTCTTAAAAAATACTAAGAGTTTCTTTACAAATAGGGGGGATGCTCCTCGGCCTGTGGCCGAGGACGCCTTCTTGTTCTTTCTTCTTCTTTCCCCCCCCCCTCTTTTGCTTTACTAGCTTTTCTTTTATAGTTTTCATCTTCCTATCTCCTGCTTCCATCTGTTGATCATCTATTTGCCTTTTTTCTGACCGTCCGTCTCATTAGAGGCCTTATCGGTACTCAAGTGGTTCACTCTGATCAACGTTATCCTGCCAAGGGGTTACCTCCCCATTAATGCGGCTAGGGGGGGTTAGTTGAGTGCATTAAATGCGAGAATGACAGCTTACTTTGGGGTTAGCCTCTCCCCAAAATCACCTTTGTCAGGCCGAGGATAAGGTAGTCCTCGGCGTGGATTGGGAAAATAGGCTTTCCCCCACTTTAGTCCAAAATAGCTTGTGCTCCTCGGCATGGGCCTTGGGCCTGCTACATGATGGGCCGAGGCTATCAGGCCCATGGGCCCCACAACAATGTTGCTAAAGTTAATGGACTAAAATGACAAAATTTAAACTTAGAATGTGTAAATTATATTTTGTTTTAGAGTCAATCAAATTTATATTTTTCAATTAAAGTTCTAATTAGAGTACTATTTTAAAATTCTTGAAAGTTGAGTACTATAGTTTCTCCAAATAAAATTAAAAATTTTCATATAATTATTATAAGTACCAAAAGCTCTTGGCGGCCCAAGCCCACTTAAAATAGTGAGTTGTACAATTCAACTTTAGCCCAAATTAATAAAATTTGTAAGAGAGAAACAAACAACAAGAGGGGACTCTACCTGAGGATAAAGATAGAGAAGAAAAGGTTGATTCTGTAAAATAAATGGGCATATATCCCTCCACAAGCTTGCCCGAGGAGGCTAAGATTANAAACAAACATTGGTTCTCATTCGATCCCCCCATCTGGTAGTTGGTAGCCAATTTGGTGGGTTGGACCACGGGAGCCAGTGGTCTGACAACCAAAATTGATTGTCCAGCCACTAGATTTACGACTCCAAAGGTTAAGCCAGTAGTTTTAGTGGTTTGTCCGTTTGTGCATGAAAATTTTTACATGGCATACAAAACACATGAAAATATTTTATTAAAAATTTTTTTAAATGTAAAATTTTGTGAATAAAAATATTTTATATTTACGTAAAGTGAAACAAATAGAACGTTAAGAGTTTGGATTTAACACAAAATTATAGAAAAGCACTGGTTTTGGAACTTCATTGATCCTATTGGTCAGGGCCGGCTCTACCCTAGATGCAATTGATGCAATTGTTTAAGGCCCCCAAGTGAAACAAGGCCCCTAAATTTAAACCAATAAAATTATCTCTTTATGGGTAAAATTATTAATTAAGCTCCAAATACTAATTAATGCATATAAATAATTTTTTATCAAATAAAAAACATAAATTAAAAAAAAAATTGTGGGCTATGTAGGAGAACTGATAATCTCTCATCTATATGAAAGCAAAAATAGATAAAATATCTCTTCGTGAGCTGTGCTCTTGACAGTTCGATCTTTGTGTGGGAGTTTTAATTAGAGTGTACAACTCAGTCTCCCAAAACACAAACAAAAAAATCTTTCTTTCTCTCTTAACAACTCAACAAAGAAAAACTAAAAACAAAATACCCAAAAAAATCAATCTCAAACCTTAGACTTTTATACTCATTGCTAGAAATTTTGCCATTCTCTCCATTTAAATTCTTTGTAGCAGCTTGAAATTTGTTGTGATTCTGATCTTTCTCCCTTCAGATTTGGCTCCAAAAAAACCTTTCAGATTTGTGTTGAGCTCTCACTCTATTTCTTTTTTCTCCCAAAATTTCATTTTCTCGTGGCAGTGGTAGAAGACAAAACAGAAGCCACATATTGAAAAAGTAGCTTCACTTACTGTCAAGATGTCACCCCCTCACCCTTTTATTTCTAGTCATTATTCGGTCAAGTATTTTAGTATTTTTAATATTTCTCTTTCTAAACTTATCACACAGCCACTAAGTGACTCACGTGATGTACAGAAAAAAATGCTTTATTTTTATTTTTATTTTACTCTTCCTCTTTTATTACATCACATTAGCTTGGTGAATGCTGCTACAATTTTAGGATGGAGTGAACAATGAAGACTAAAGAGAGCTAAATTTTTTCTTTTCATTTTTATCATTAAATGGAAATTTTGAATATAAATTTGCTTATTTTTTTATTCGTTGATAGTGGTTAAAATACAATCATATATTCTAATACTCTGATAAATGGTTTATATTTTTTTATAAAACAAGTTTTAAATTTCTTTTACCAATAAATGAAAATTACTTCAATTGACTTATTAAATAATATAAAAAGAGGCCCCATCAAACACTGTCGCTTTAGGCCACAAAATATCTCAAGCCGGCCCTGCTATTGGTGTAAATGCAGCACCCTAATATTTTTGTCCACTCTGAGGTGCTCTAGAAAGTTCTCTATAGAATAACACGACTCTACATATGTTTCTCATAGTTTTCATCTTTTAGTCATGTTTTCCTAAAAGTCACTTACTGACTTTCCATTTTGGATAGCTGACCTTTACCCTTTCTTCTTTCAAGGCCTTTTGCCTCTTAGACTTAGCTTTTTGGCTGTCCTCCTTGCTGTCAATTTTCCCAAGTGAGCAGAATCAATTCATGCTGGGTTGAAGGTTTTCCCAGCCACTTCCCTTTATAGTTCTTCATTCTGGGTTCCCCGGGGTACCAGCCTTTTGTTCATGAATTGTTACTCTCCAAGCTTTCTGATTCTTTGTTGTACCACTGGGTGCTTGAGAGGGACATATCTGTTCTTCATTTCTTGTATTTCGTGGTACTCATTCTGAGCTGTCCCAATCCCATTTTAACTGCGCACGTCCCGAGGATCCCGAGCCTCTGGTAGCCTCTGGGGATCCCGGCCCAGTTCTTTCACTGGATTTTGCTGGATTTTTAATGGTCTTTTTTTTGCTGGAAATCTGAACATGCATAGGGCCTTAATGTCGATTCTCCTTGCTGCATGAATTGGGCCTTCTTTTGTCAAAGCCCATGGTCTTTCCTTACTTTTCATAGAACAAGCTTTCCTGTGAAATTTTGGCCTTCAACAACCCGCAACCCGTTTGACCCGTTTAAAAATGACCCGTTTTGACCCGTGACCTGTTTTGACCCGCGACCCGATTGACCCAACCCGCCCGTTTTGCCATGTCTAGTCGCAGGTTGGAAGGATTACTCTCAGGTGGGGCCACTGATTTTGAACTTTCCTCTTGGGTAACGGTTGATTGTGGCTTTAAAGGAAAGTTATTTATTGTGTTATCAATTTCCGCAATATGTGCATGGAAGAGATTTGGGCCTGACAGGATCTCCATATTTGTCGGCGCATTCTGCGCGGCTGTTTCCGGATTTGTAGGAGGACATGTATCGGGCTGGTTGGGCTGCCAGATTGGGTTTGCAGTGGCTGTCGTTGTGGACGTGCTAGTCGTGTGCGTCGATGGCCTTGGACCAGGGGGGGCGTGGTGGAGCACGGGGTTGGCTGGGTTTTGGCATGGTTGTTTTGCTTGCTAGTTGGGGTTGTTGGAGGTTATACAAGGGAGCACGTAGCCATGCTCCGTACTGCTGATCTTCAGTATTCAAAGTACCGCCACTGTTAGTCCAGAGTGCATAGTCTTTTTCGTCATGGTTTAGAACATCGCACCAGTAGCAGAATATTGGTAGCTTTTCATATTAAAACGCCACCCATTGTGGTTCGGCCTCCCCGGAGTTTACCATCCTACCTCGACAGAGGGGCTGGGTAATGTTTATTCGGACACAGACTCATAGGTAGCGACCTCGGCACTCCCTTGTAGTAGGGACGTCAACCTGCTCAATGGTGCCTAGAGTCCTGCCAATAGCTTCAGCGGTCACCTTGTTCATCCGTCGAAGTGGAAGGTTATGGATCTGAACCCAGAAGGAAGTGTGATCAAAAGTGGCGTTGTCCACCGACTCCTCACCCACTGGGTTGTATAGACCGATCAGGTACTTGTCGAACGTCCACGGTCCCTGCGCTATTATCTTCTGTGGGTTGGTGTCATTGTCGAAAATAATAAGCACTGTGTTGGAACCTAGATCCCGGACTTCAAAGTTCATCACAGATCGCCACATACTCCTCAAGGTCCGTGTGAGTGCCTCAAGATTGACTCTCCTTTTAGTGAAGAGTTTTGCAACGAGGACACGACTGTTATTTTCAACTGTGGGTGGAAGGTCAATGGTGTTATTTTCTTTTGCTTTAAGTGACAGTCGGGCCCATTGGTTTGTAAGGTCATCCATGGCGGCTAAAGATTTGAGTGGTGGGAAAGGCTTTTGGAATGAGTGGTGGGGAAGGCTTTTGGAATAAGTAAATGGGAGGGAGTGGTTTTTGATACAGAGGATAAAAGAGGTTTCCACCTACGGGGAAAAGGACTCTCTTCGGCAAATAGAGAAGAGTTTCATCAGCCTAGGTTCTCCCAGGGAGACCTACGTGAGAAAAATTTTCCCTACTTAAATAGTGCTACACGAAAAATATTTTCAACATTTACCATAAGTTCACTGTAAATTTTGGTTAAATTTGAAAATATTTTTTGTTTGACCATAAAATTATTAATAAAATGTTGTAAAACGTTTTATCTTAAAAAATTTGGTAAAATATTTAACAAAAACAAACATTGGTTCTCATTCGATCCCCCCATCTGGTAGTTGGTAGCCAATTTGGTGGGTTGGACCACGGGAGCCAGTGGTCTGACAACCAAAATTGATTGTCCAGCCACTAGATTTACGACTCCAAAGGTTAAGCCAGTAGTTTTAGTGGTTTGTCCGTTTGTGCATGAAAATTTTTACATGGCATACAAAACACATGAAAATATTTTATTAAAAATTTTTTTAAATGTAAAATTTTGTGAATAAAAATATTTTATATTTACGTAAAGTGAAACAAATAGAACGTTAAGAGTTTGGATTTAACACAAAATTATAGAAAAGCACTGGTTTTGGAACTTCATTGATCCTATTGGTGTAAATGCAGCACCCTAATATTTTTGTCCACTCTGAGGTGCTCTAGAAAGTTCTCTATAGAATAACACGACTCTACATTGACGCCTTGGTTGTTCTATCATGTCATTGTTAATAAACCGGGACGATAATGAGGAAATGAGTGTCCATAGATCTTCATGGGCTTACTAGTAGCGCAAACTCGATCTTTATAGTAATGTACTATGTTTTTTTTATTTGCATGTGCAATATTTTACAGAATAAAAGGCAGTACTTTGTAATTTCTATCAACAACACTGACATTGATAGTAACTAAACGACCTCACTTAACTAGTTAATGTTGGAGCATTTTAATATTAAATGATTAAAATAAATAAATGTTATAACATAAATGTAAAGATGTGGGAGATGAGGAGTTAGTGAAAAATGTTTAATCCAATATTGAAAATGAGAGAGAGTATTTTATTCTTTTTAATTGTAGTTATTAATAGGCTAAAATGTATTGACTCAGATATTGGACTAGATACGTGCGCAAGGGAGAGGTGAAGAGTGAAGGTACAAGTCAGAGATTTCTCCTTGTGCTATTTCTATTACCATTATATTTGCATCAACGGTTAACTTGTGCATATAGAGAAAACTAGGCTATAACAGTGGCTATGACTATATATGAGAATCTAATTTCGAAATTCTTATTTTATATGACTAAGATATGCTTAAAGTAACAAGGTACATACCCATGAAGTTGATCATGAGCCAACCATCCGAAAACCATCCAGCAGGTTTGTGAAAATAGGTCTCCCCATAAGGTGGTGTTGGTGTTTTAAGAGACATAGCAGACAATCCACCGGTATCAGAAGTTAAAAATTGCGAGAAAGTTGCAAATTTTCAAACCAAATGTAGGATTCACTGTGGAAGCAAACAACAAAAAGTATACAAAGGAAAGGGAGAGAAATTGCAAAGTTAAGAATGCTAGGAGATTTCAGGTTTGATAAAGAAAATGAGACACAAATGATATTGAAACCGAGAACTAAAGTTTGATGCTAATATTGCAAGGAAAGGTCACTTCCCTATTCTAAATCTATATAGAAGGATATATAGTTGTCAAAGGCATAGGGCATAGATTTCGCATTCTTCTTTAAAATCTGCTGATGATGAATATTTTATATATATATATATATATAACTTAAAACCAATTTAAAATTCTAGAAAATCTTTTTATAGGTTAATGAATAATCTGTGAATTCATGTGTATTTTGAAGTAAGGGATGGTTTGATAAGGTGAAAATATAGGATCACAACTTTTTGAACATATAACTTTGCTACAAATTTGATGTAGCAGACTATAAGTGATAGGATTTTTTTTTTTTTTTTTTAGTTCCCTGACACTACTTTTTAGTCAGGGTAGTCACATGACTAATCTCACCTGAAAAAAGAATTTGTATATACCCTAAAAAAAATGAAAATTTTATATTTATATAGGTCATGGACCACCCTGAACGAAAACCTTAATCACCCTAGAAATTTAAGTCCACTAAAAATAAATAAATAAATAACCTTCCAAATATTGGGTTGAACCAAAAAATTGCCCTAATATATATAAATCAGCCCAAAGACCAAACAACAACAACACAAATAAGCCCAAATATATGCATTCTGTCGCTGCCACCCCATCTAGCGATCTGGCATCTCGGCAATCGGTAGTAAGTTCTCTCTCTCGGACTGAATGGACTGAAACTGAAGTTAAAAGTGTTTATATATAAAATAAATAAACACTTACAACATTCACGAATAAGGAATTTGTTTTCTATTGAGTGTTTAACTGGGGTGTATGTGGGGCCACGGGCCAATCAACAATGAGTGACAATTTACTGTTTAGAATTGTTGTTTAGTGCGTGAGATCGACCGTGTCAAGACACAAAACGCCTACAACTACCCTCAGACTCGTACTCAATTTCAAAACTTAGGTGTTATTATATGATTGGATTTTCGACCCTTACACATGAGACCCATGCAAAAATTTAATTAAAAAATATTTAAGCCCACCAATCACGAGCCTATATTTAAGCATGTTGTGTATTAATTTGAGTGTAAACTCTAAAGTTGGATGTATCCTTAGACTTTCTCTTAGCGTTTATACACCTTATTAACCAAGGTAGTGGGGTGTGGTCTAATGCAACAACAAATATTTGAGTTGGGTTAAATTGTTAATAAAATAATGTTACAGATATAACAAAAATTAAGTTTTAAGAAAACTCCGTCTTAATAGAGTAACATTATGCACACAAAAATAGTAATTCAACCAAAAAAAAAAAGTTATAGTTTAGTTGAATTTTCATCTTCATAGAGTAATGTTATGGACATGACAAAAATTCTTAAGATATTTGTGTGTATTATGGAAACTCTGCAAATAAAATTTTGAAGCTATTATGCAATGATATCAAAATATGAAAACTTATAAAAAATAAAATTATAATTAAAATTTTATGTATTTCAAGTAGTTGCGTGTTTTCTTTTACATCAGTATTTACACATTTTTAAGTTTTTTGATGACCACCTTGTCGCCACTGAAAAAAATAATGGGTTTACTCAAAAAGTTGGTAGTCTTAAAATAACTTAAATGCTCAGTGTTCTGGGATATATATTTTTGTTGATTTTTTTTTTACTTACTTCTAAAAAGAAAGTGAGATTCTTGTACATAAGTTGAAAGAAAAAGCCGTTGACAAAGTGGATCTTTTTGGACATTAAAAGTCTTTAACCTATACTCAATTTCCTAGACCATAATTTTTGGTCCACTCACAATCTTCCATGTCATGATAATAATGAAAACTATGATTCAAAAGTTGGTGTATACATATTTTCTCTTATAACTCACTCTAACTCAAAAGTTGTGTACATCTTTTATATGCTTGTTAGGGTTTATACCCTAAAATCCAATTTATTGGCATATTGTAAATAACTAAATTGTTTAATTATATAAGATTATTTGTAAATGAACTAATTGGATATTATCACAGTCATTGAGATGCATTGTGTGTGATTTATGTGATTTAGTTATAGAAAAAATAAATCACAAGTTTCTTGTAAACTCAAAATGTAGTTCATAGTCGGTGATGAAATTGGGAGTTTCCTCTATGAAGACTATAACACGTTAACTAAGATGATTTATCTTGATCATAGAAGTGGAGACTTCTAGTTGGTGTGTTATTATATCTTAAGTGAGTAAGACATATTGAACTAGACCGTTATGAGATTAATTGTTCAATTAACTGTCACCTGAATAATAAATCTCACGACTTCTAGTTTCATAGACTCCCAATCCTAAGAGGATAATGAACCCGATTATGAAATGTAGGCTACTTTGATATATCAGGAGTGAGATCTAATTAACAGTCAAAACCTCAGTATGTTAGGTACCCACACGTAGTGTTGAGGGAACACATATTCTCAAGATAGAATCCATAATCTCTTTCATAGAAACATGAAATATCCCCTTGAGATGCATTATATGTGATTTAGTTATAGAAGATATAAATTACAAGTTCCTTGTAAACTCAAAATGTAATTCGTAGTCGGTGATGAAATTGAGAATTTCATCTGCGAAGAGTATTATAACACATCAACTAAGATAGTTTGTCTTGATCATGGAAGTGGAGATTTCTAGTTGATGTGTTGATATGTCTTAAGTGTGTAAAACATATTGAACTGGACTACGGTGAGATTAATTATTCAATTAATAACTGTCACCTGAATAATAAATCTCACGACTTTTAATTTCATAAACTCTTAATCCTGATAGGATAGTGAACCCGATCATGAAATGTAGGTTACTTTAATATATCAAGAGTGAGATCTAATTAACAGCCAAAACCTTAGTATGTTGGATAACCACACATAGTGTTGAGGGAACACATATTTTCAAAATGGAATCCATAAACTTTTATAGAGACACGAAATATCCCCTTAAAATAAGTTTAATGGGAACTGATTATTCAAGGCCAGCCACTCTAGTAAAGAGTTACTAAAGTTCATATTTTATGAAATTAGATTAATATAAATAATTAAAAGATTAAACCGGGGGCTTATGGAATAAAATAGTTGTTTACAAAGTGACAATTTAATTATGACTTTATTCACGATGGATATTTCATGGAGGGGTCAAATTATATTATATTAGAGTCTTGTGATATAATTTATTAATAAAGCCTAGAGTGCAATTATTTTTTCATAGTGGTACTTGTTATATAATTAATGGTAATTTTGGGTTTATCAAGAGTTGACAGATAAGCTCAAGGCCCATTGGGGTTAGGGCCTTATTAGTCCATTTGTTCCCATCCCAAGCCACACACTTAAGCCCAATTGGACTGGCCTAAAAGGCTAACCCAACTAGATAATCATTTTTTATATAATAAGAGTTATTAAATAAAGTAACTGTCAAAGAAGTTAAATTGTATGTATGATTAAAAGAAGAGAAAACAGTTTTTCTCTACGGTATCTTTTGAATATATTTTTCTTTTAGAAAATCAACGGACTTAAGAACTGATTGAGAGACCACTTATCTTAGGCATTATGTGTAATTGAGATGAAGATTGAAGGTATTCTCAAGTCTTGTTTTTGAATTTTACTGCATCAAGGCACGCTTTCTTTTCTTTGTTCTAGAATTCAAGGTTATATGTTATCTCTCATGATTGAAGTAGATCATTGTATTGCTCCTGCTGTGTGTTTTATATGAGATGCAAAACTAATTTTTCCAACAGTGTGGAATGTGCCTGGTGGACAACTATATATCTTTGGCTTACAAGTCTTGTATTACTTGCGTTGTGTGTTTTGTATGAGATACAAAACTAATTTTTCCAACAGTGCGGAATGTGCCTGCTGGACAACTATATATCTTTGGCTTATAAGTCATCTGAAACTATTTTTTATGTGCCTAGTGGACATCTGTCTTTGGCTTATTACAAGTCATCTGAATCTGATAGAGTCCCAAAATGTTGAACATATGATTTAGTCTTGATTACTTTACCATCCAATGTATACAATTTGTAGTTTAAAATTTTTTTAAAAAAAAAAAAAGGTAAATGATTTTTATTTTTATTTTAGGTTGAAAAAAGTAAACAATTTGATTGGGAACTAAATTGCTGAACACAAGCCAGGATGTTTGACCTGAAAGCTAAGTGAAATAACCATAACAATGGGTGATGGAAATAGTTCCTTGTCAAATTAAATCAAAGATATTTGGATATAAATTGTGAGCTTACTTGTGTGCCGATAACGATTCACTTTCAAACCCCAAAGATTGGGTAGAGTTTTGTATTTGGGGTTACATGGTTGGCTACTTGGCTTGTTCCAATTATTTTAACTATTTAATCCTTTAAATTCTTTGTAAAATCAGTGACCAAGTAAGAAAATTCGGCTACATTCTCCTAATTGCAATTTACGAAGAATAAGCAAAATACACAACACTCATTACCTACCCATCTATTGATTGAGATTAGAATTTCACATTCTGTGAAACAATTTAATTAAACAACATAATAGCCAGCAATAACAAAAGTTGAAGAATCAAAATAATATAGAAACACAAATTATTGTCCACAAACTCCCCAAACGTCAATATTCAGTCCCATACCCTCCATTGGAACCCCAACTGTTCCTATATTACTCACAATAGTACAATTACAAATACTAATAATTTTGTACTTATCAAAGAAAATTACTTACAATAATCATCGTCAATACAAAGCCCTAACAATTGAAATAAACACACACAAGTATATCTAACTTAAAACTCTAGAATTAGAAAAAAAAAAAATCAAAATAACCTAATAATTAGGGTCTAAGAAACAATATAAATAGTAAATTCAATTATAGTCCTCAATATAAATATAGAGAGAGAAAGAGAGGGGTACTATACTTAAGCATTTAGAGGAGAGCGAGGAAAGAGATAGAGTAGACTTGACCGATGAGAGAGAGAAAGAAAGGACTTCTGTGGATTAAATATCCTCTCTCTTTACTTTTGAAGAGGTAGTGGTAACTTAACATGAATGAAAGAGCTGACTGGGTTTAATGAATTGGACACAATATAGAAAAAAGAAAGATAGAGAGTACAAAATTGCACCTGATATATTGTCATTAAAAAACCTTGCCTATAAGTTAAGAGTACCGCACTAGGCCAAAAAGAGCAAATAATGTAGATCAGTTACTTTTATGTGGAAATCATATTCCTGCCTTTCAAAGATTCCCGGTTAAACACAACAACATCCCACCCATTTAAACCAAGCTCCATCAGAATTATGTATGCGTCACCAAAACTTTAACAAAAATCTCTCATCTATATTAGTAAACTAAACTCAGGTACTCTAGAATAAAAACGAAAAAGAAAAAAGAAAGCCTTTAAAAAAATAGGCAATGACATAAACGGTCATCTATCTTGCAAGTTTTTTTTTTTTTTTTTTTTTTTGGTGTAAGTGGAACCATAACAGTACTAATAACATATTATTTTAATTAGAATAGTTAAAAATATCCTCCATTAGCTTCTTTTATATGCACATCACAAAAATTTTGCTGAATTTCTAATTTATCATTATATACCTATTGACTATTGTTTCCAATTTTTTTTTTTTTTAAATAGCAACATACCCATTGTTCCTTGATATAAATCACTAGTCACTAACCCGTGCGATGCACGGGATAGTTAAATAAAAGAACAATTAACCAACATCACGTTAAGGTAAAAGGATTAGTGAGAAACTGATTTGCCCACCAAGAATTTAAAAGAAAAAAAGATTGGTATAATAAAATCTAAGAAATTTAGAAATAGAAAATTGGGTTAATAATATTCATATTACAGACATTTTGTTAGTTAGAGTTTAAAAAAAAATAGATCTGTCATAATTAAATAAAATACAATGGGAAGAAATATTTAACTTCTATACTTTTCTATAGTTTAGAAGTGTTGTCTAACGTAGAATGTTATTGGGTTGTAAGAAAGATTTTTATAAAACGTTAATACCATATATATGTGCTTATATTGTCAATGTCTTACTGCAGGTGCATAGTTACTGAAACCTACAAAGTAATTTACAATTTTTAAATTAATAAAGCAAAACTTCCAAAAGTTATATATAAACACACACTCAAAACTGATATAAACAACAAAGATAAAAACAAATTTTATTTAGTCGTAGTAATAACAATATAAACAATTCAAAATATGGAACATTATCAAATTTATAACACCTAATTCCATTATCTTTTACGTTGAATCCAAACAAATAATTAATTGAAATTAATCCAAACAAATAATTAATCAACCAAAAATCAAAGGTTTAATTAAGAAAAAAAAAATCACATGAACCCAAATAAAAATTCTCAATAAAGCAAGAACATATAAGGTAAAGAATTAAGATCAACCTACTGAGACGCAAATACCAAAAACCCCAAAACTTAAAGCTTCCAAATTTTATAGAATCCCCAAATTCTACTTCAAAACCAAACAAAACCCTTCAAATTCAAAAAATTCATATATAATATACCAAATAAAAATTTACCACACATTGGACTGGAAGACATAGGTTGCAGTTTTGATTTTTCTCCAAAAAATAGAGATGCTTCATCTGCCATATACAATATAAAATAATTATTAGAAATTTCAACCCAAAAACCAAACCCATAAAAACACCATCAAAATACAGAGATTAACACAAATACTTAGAAGAAAATCAATTCTAAACATAATAATACAATAAGATAGAATGAAAATTTTAGGCACATATGAAAGCAAATAAAAAAGACAAAACTTACGTTTTTTTTTTTTTTTTTTTTTTTTTTTTTTTGCGTGAGTCTCTCTCCTTCTTATTTTTTTAATCTTAAAGTGAAGTTAAGTTTAGGGTTTTGAGATAGTAATTGCTAGGGTTTTAAGGAGATAAGAGAGAGTCCGACCAGGAGTCTCTCTTTTTTTTCTTAATCCTAAAGTTTTTTTTTTTTTTTTTGGTGAGCCCTTTTTTTTTTTTTATAAAATTCTAACGTGTTATGTGATTTTTTTTTTTTTGAAACCTAATTTTTGTAATTATTTAATTTTGGTATTTTTATGCAAAAAACGTTATTTTAGGTCTGGGTGATTTATTTCCTTGTTTATAGGTTCTTTTAATGTTTTTTAGGTCAAATTTAGTTCCTATTATGGTTAGGTATTAATTAGGGCTTATTTTTAGAATATATTTTCTTGTCTATCAAGTTTTATAGAGCCCTTAAATAGGCCTCCAAGTTTGTATACGTTTTTCAATATTATTGATATTAATAAAAATTTAAACTTTTGTCTATTTTTCTTCTGGTGGATTCTATATAAGATATAAAACCTAAAATAAAAAGAATCTAAAATAAAAAGAAAAAGAAAATAGTGATGATGTGAAAAATTGTGAGAGTTTCAGAGGCTTCGGTTTTATATATATATATATATATATAGATAACCTACGTTTCTACTAAATAAAAAGAGTACTCCAATTTCTTTTTTTCACAGTTTAATTCCAAACACCAAAATGATCTATTATTGAAAAGAAAGAAAAAATTAAGCTCATTCCTTGCAAATTGCTCTCTGGTACTTTGATAGATGAATATTTTCTTTATGGCGAAAACGAATAGAATTAAACTGTTGTTTCTTGACCTTCAAAGCAAAAAATGCTTTATTGATAGCCAAACCTGTTAAAAAAAAAACAAACTTAATTCACTAACTATTGTAAGGAAAGTGATAACAATCAAAAGACTCAGACAATATATCAAACAATTTGTCAGATTCATTATCTATAATTAAAAATAAAACATAACAATATAAGTAATGAAATTTGGAACTTTATCTCTTAAAAGAAAAGAAGAAGTTCGGACCTTTATTAGAGGATTAGATCCTCTCTCTCTTTGATCATAGTGACTCATTCAATATCCAAACACTAATAACCCTAACCCCCAAACTGTTTTAGCCGTCCTAACCAAAAATACTTGAAAGAAAAAAAAAAATCAGAATCTTTGTGAAGAGAGGCAACCAAATCACCATGCATCTGCAAAAACATTGATATGAAAAAAGAAGAAGAAGATGAAGTTTGTTGAATTGAAGTAGTTTAGTATGTGTCATTTTACTGTAAAAGGATTCGCAACGTGTTATGATTAAAAATAGAGTAGAAATTTATTGTTTGAGAGAACTTTGGCAGTTCAAAGAGGTAAGAGCGGGAGAATTTGTAGATAAGCACAAAAAATGTAAAATAAAAATAAAAATGAAAAGTTAGAGATCAACGTGTATGAGAGAGAGAGAGAGAGAGAATTTAGAGGTTTATAGGGATTGTAGAGAATAAGTTATAGATAGTCTCTTTGGATTTTGAATACAATAACTCACAAGTTCAATGCCTGCTAAGTGCATGCATAACTAATCAATAAAAAAAGGAAAAGAACAAACTTATAAATTTTGATAAACTTCTTCCTATCCACCCATAATCAATATCTTATTATGAGATTCCGTACGTAGTCACACAAGACTGAATAAGACAGCTTTGAACGTGAAGGTTTAAAATTTTGGGAATTAATTCTTTCCATAACTATGGACTTGTACTTTTTTTTTTTGGAGAAGATCTATGGACTTGTACTTGAAACAAGAAAAGCATACTTTTAACAGGATTCGCAATAGAATGGAGTATATACTTTTTTAATTTTACTTAATTTGTATTCTTTGTTTTCCCTGCCTGAGAAAATTCTTGCCTCTTTGCACTGTATTCTTAATGTGTCTTGCATGATGAAAAAGAGATGTCATGTCTGAATACCTTGTCATAGAGGCTAAGTTTGAGAGATGTGAAATAATGCAAATTGCAAGCTGCAAGCTGCAATTTGCACAGTATCTTCATTACTATTTTATGTACGCCTTTAATTTCTAACTCTTGTCCATCTTGATCTAAAAGATTTTGCCTCGATGATGTACCTATATACTTAGTTTTTTTCTGAGTGAAATGATGCATATGGATCAGTGAAGTTGAATACTACTTTCATCAAGCCTAGCCACATTTGGAACCTTTTTTTTTTTTTTTTTTGTTCTTTCCAAGTTGGGCTCCTGTTACCGTGTTTTGGAGTCTATCAAATGGTCATTCTGGAAAGATTCCTTAATTTATCTGTTTGATACATATTGGTAGCAAGGAACTGTACAATTTGTAAGACAAGTTTGATAGTGTTAAAGTTCAACCTAGAAAAATACATTTCACGTTCTCGGATTTGGATTCTTTCTTGTTTATAAGATGCCTTCCTCCTAAATTCATTTTGAAGGTTTGGTTAGAAGTTGATAGGTCTACCTTTATTCATTTCTCTTGGAGGGTGTGGTTTCCTTCACCAAATGCCATAATCAAAGCAGTTATATGGTTGTTCCCTTGTGTCTGATGGGGTTTAATAATAAACCATATAGGTTGTGCAAATTTTTCTGTCTTTAAATCTTTCATTCAAATAAAAGAATGCTATTGGGATATATTATATGAGAGTTCACAGTTCTCTTATCTATATGAGACCCTTTTTTACTAGGAAATACGCAGACAGAATTTTGAAGCTGAAATAAAAAACGGTCTGTCACTCTTGTACTTATTTCAAAAACAGAAAAAAAAAAAAAAAAATGATACGCCTGCTTAAATCAAGAAAACTTTATGTAAAATGTTCCCTTGCTTTAATCTAGGGTTTTGGATCTATTCATTTACTTGTATTGTCTGGGTGATGCAAGGTTTAATCAAGAACCATTTAATGTATAGTTTAATCAAGAATCAAATGTAAAGTATCCCCAATATTTATCAACAAACATCATGGCTAATCAATATATATATAGACTTTTTTGCTAGCTCCCACATTTTTACACATCAGCATTATTATTTTTTTTTTAAATTCTAACCCCCCTTTTTTTTTTTATAACTAAGTGTCCGTTTGGCAAAGATTCTTTTTGCCAACTTATTTTACTATTTAACTTTGTAGGGACTCAGTTTGGATTGACCCTGAGTGCGAATGGGTTTTTAACCCAATCAAGCCTAAACAATAAATTTATAGAGAGTGGGTTAAAGGTTTAGTTGATGGCCGTCGTTCATCAAGCATGAACCTTCTTTATAGAAAATACTTAGAGTTTCTTTACAAATGGGGGGATGCTCCTCGGCCATAGGCCGAGGAGACCCTTTTGTTCTCTCTTTTTCCCCCCCCTGTTTTACTTTACTTGCTTTTCTTATATAATCTTCATCTTCCTATCTCCTTCTTCCATCTGTTGATCATCCATTTGCCTTTCTTCTGGCCGTCCATCCATCAGAGGCCTTATCAGTACTCAAGTGGTTTACTCTGATCAACGTTATCCTGCCAAGGGGTTATATCCCCATTAATGCGGCCAGGGGGGTTAGGTGAATGCATTAAATGCGAGGGTGACAGCTTACTTTGGGCTTGGTCTTTCCCAAAAATCATCATTGTTAGGCCGAGGATGAGGAGGTCCTCGGCGTGGATTGGAAAAAGAGGTTTTCCCTAATTTAGCCTTGAATAGTCTGTGTTCCTCGGCATGGGCCTTGGGCCTGCTACACGATGGGCCGAGGCTATCAGGCCCACGGCCCCACAAACTTATTTTACTACTGTTCATGAATCTCATTGCATTTTTTGGTATTATTCATGTGTCTTATTGTATTATTTCAGCTAATTTTTACTTTTATCTATAGTACTTTCAACAAAAAGTTTTCAATTTCAACAAAATAAGCAGATCCCAAACAGACCCTAAAAATCTCTCTTCTTTCCACTTCACTTCCTTCCTAACCATTAGACAATTCCTCATCTCTCTCTTTGTTCTCATCTAAACGTAGATCTTCCCCTTTGGCCTCTCACTAATTTGTTTCTCTCATAAGTTTCTGATGGTGGATTCAACTCAACCAAACACTTTGCCCAATCTGGGTTTCATCCTTAATACAAATAATACTCTCCCTCTCTCAAAATCTGGGTTTCATCTCCTCTATACGTCACTCTATGCTCACAATTTCAGCAACACCACCCACTTTAAATCTGGGTTTCATCCCCTCTATATGTCACTCTATGCTCACAATTTCAGCAACACCACCCACTTTGGATAATGGCTTTTCCAATCTCTATAATATGGTAATTTGTTTCACTTCTTTTAGATTTGTAATTCAATTGTATTGGCCTTTTCTTTTGTGGGGGTTTCCTTTTTTTTTTTTTTTTTTTGGGTGGTTGATTAGATGTTTAAATTTTGTGTTTTTGATGAACTTGGGGATAGCTAGATTATATATATATATATATATTTGTATGGATGAGAGAACGGGTACTTAATTTAGAGTCAAATCCCTCTCATAATAAAAGTTTTTGAGTACATGAACTAAGTCGTTCCTTCCTATGGTCTATACATACTGTTTGTCCTTTGCCTTTATGTATTGAAGTCAATATATGGTGATAGCTACTTGAGTTGTTGGACATAGATTTGCCTTACAAACGTCCACTTCTGTTGCTTTTGCATTAAATGCTTCTACAAATAGTAATTGGGTAGTCAGATTTTACCGTATCAAAGCTACCCTGAGATTTCATTTGGGAGGAGAAATTGAAAAAAAAAAATGTGCTAAGTGTGCTTCTTTCAGTTTTCTTTTAGAGTTCTCACATGTCCAATTAAGCATTTTGTTAACTTTGGTACAAATTTTTCATGTTTACACAAAGTGAGAAATTTTTTATTTGAAATGGTTGAGATTTAAGGAGCTGTTGTTGCCATTGATTATTAGTGATGATCTCTACTAATTCCTGCTGCATCAATATTGGTAATATGTTTCTAGAAAGAATGACCAAATTGTGTTTTTAAATTAACCTTACCTCCTATAGAAAAGATTGTTTTTAATCTATTCTATATATTTATTTTAATTTGTTGAAGTGTTTGATTAAAACATTTTCCTTCTATCTATTTATGTCTAACAGCAAAGGTGCAATGAGAGTTAAAGATGTGTGCATTGTTTTCAGAATTACTCTTCATTCTCATGAAGTTCTCTTTTCTCCTCCATTTGATGTTACTAGTTTTAGAACTAATCCCATTTAAATTTGATGATTTATCTACACAAATCTGATGGACTATTCCGTGCATTGTTACAAATCTTGACTCAATATTGTTCAAAATCCTAAATTCCTTGATGTGTGCTATAGCAAATTTTCATTTGAAAGTTAGATTACTTTGAAATTTTCATAGGATTTATCAAGATGTTCAACTTTATTATCTATTTCCCTTCCCATTTCGCACTTTATGATTTTTCTTTTTTCTTTTTTGGGTGAATGATCTTAATCTATGTAGCAAATTGCATTGCACTGTTGTTGACTACAAGTATTTTTTTACATGGACTGCTAGTGGACTTTGATTATCACAATTGGGTATTATCTGAGTTTTCTTATAAACACTCTCTTTCTTTTTGTATCATTGTGTGTATGTTTGTAATTTTTTTTTTTTAATAATAATTCCGGTTTGGTTATTAAGAAAGTGTAGGGATATAATACATATGATAAGTTTTGGATTTTTATTTAGTATGTTTGGGACTCAAGCATCTTTATATAGTTGTTTGGGCTAGAGTTTAATGGGGATGGTGAAGGCTCAGCGTGCTAGGATGATGCCTTTGAGAAGAGGTGATGGATTCCTAAAAAAGATGAGAAGTTGACAATTTACAACTCTACATTAAGTGGCATTTGGAATTGGAGTTAGAATCCAAAACCTTATGGTAGGAAACATGTAAATGTTCAATTTCAATGAATAAAAACTCAAGTCATAAAATTTTCATGGTTGTTTGCAATTGTTCCTTTGAATGATTTTTTGATTTAAAGTTTTCTTTCATTCTTTTCTTTTAGGTTTGGTAAGGTCTGGGAAGAGTCATTCACTTATCCAAAAAAGGTCTGGGAAGAGTTGTAGACTTTGTTGGATGAATTATGTGGAAACTTTTGCAAATAAGAGGAAACTATACTCAAGCTTTATAAAGCTTTATTCATATGAAAACCATTTTATCCAATATAGTTTGTTAAATTTTGATTAAGATGAATGGATAATTCAAAACAATGAGTATACTTATTTTTTAATTGATCCTTTTAAATGTTTTTACACACAATATATTTATATATTGATTGCTGCATCATTATTATGTGATAAAAGTCTTTCTAGGTATCATTTGGATGCCACATCTATAAAACCCTAAAACTTAATACCACATGCAAAACATGTATAAACTTCAACATCAATGATGTGCCAGCAGTGATTAAAACTTGCAAGGTGTTCCATAATTATTATGAAGTTAGCAAAAAACTTGGTAATATTGTTGATGTCTATTTAGGTTTTGTGCAAACGTGATTTTTACTTGATACCACTTGCTGAAAACCCACTTCAAATTGTTGATGCATAGGATTAAAATAAAGGAGGAGCATACTTGGGTCAAGACTATCCCGTGGAATGCCCTCATGATAGCTCTTGTAGTTGCTATTGGCTTGCAAGAACGAATTGGAGGACTGCCTTTGTTATTGCAGCGGTTCATCTTGAATTGGCTTGAGTTTTCAGTTTTTATTTTATTTTTCAAATATTGTTAAAATTATGATAGTTCATGTAAAAATAAAAAGCTTTAATGTATAAACTATACTTTCATAAAAAATTTCTCGTGCATCGTACGGGTTAGCGACTAGTATATAGTAAATTTGCAAGACATTGAAACTTATGATTCAAAAACTTAATGACAAATTCAAAGTAACATGAGTTTGAACCATACCTTACAAATTTGTTTTCATGAGATTGACAAAATGATATTGACAAAAAGTACGAAATACGGCAAGTAGACCTAATCACTTGAAGTTGTATTCTAAAAAACATATTTATTGCATATTTATAGATTTATGTGTGTGTATTGTACTATAATGTTACATTATTGTAATCTTACATTAACGGAATCTTAATACAAGAATACAACATTACGTTGCTTAGGAAGGTAATTAGATTAAAGTGATGTGATGTAATCTTAGATTATGGCAATGTTAGAAAAAATAAAATGAACCAAACACTTTAATGTCACATCACCGTAATGTGCATGCACAGATCACAACAAACCAAACACCTCCTAAGTGGGCTTCTTACAAAGAAGATTTAACACAAATTATCCCATAAATCATTCAGTCAATTTAGATCTATTCTTTATTTTTCTACCATAAGAACTTTAGAGTATAGAGGGACCACACCGAGGAAAATAAAGAATATATATATATATATATAAATCTTTAAGAATTTCATCTGGTATAAAATTTCAAATTGTAAAGTAGTTAGATTTCTAATCAATATGAATTACAAGAGAAGGAGAATTATTGATGATGATGGAATGAAAAGTTTGAAAAGAAGAACAAATAAACTATAATAAATAAATAAATAAAAATTGTGACCGTTCAGCATAAATAAAAAACGAAACCATGTATTAGGGAAAAAATTGTGACACTTTCTACCTAATAGCTATTGATTTTACTATAGAAAAAGACAATGTGAAGGAAAAAAAATTGATTGCCTTTTGTATCTATCCAAAAAGTGGATAAAGTAGTAGAGGAAAATGATGTACATATATCTAAAAATATTCTAAAGTAATAAGTAGAAGAAAAGTTGGTAAAAATTTTAAGTTGGTTTTTCCATGTAAAAATAAAATATAAAAAAATTGTGACACTTCAACTTTAAAAAAATAAAATAAAAAAGGGAGAAAACAATAACTCTAGCAACTCTGGATTTATTCTACATGAACAGCTTCACGAGCTACACATCCTTGCTTAAATCTGGAACTCAGGGATCATGTTGCATGCGCTGATGCAAGACTGTATGCTACAATTGGAAGTCTATCAAGGTTTACGGTTTGCTTAACAAATGACAGTCAAGCAGGGCATATCAATTAACCAACTCTTAGTTAAGGATTAGTTGAGGTTGTGCAGAGTGCCCTTCTTTGAGCTAATTCAACACAACTTGATCTTGAATATTTTGGCAACATTTTACTGACCCTTTCTAATATTAAATTGTCAGTGGATATTCCAATCTCAAACCTAAGAATCTCACTCTTTCATTCCATGAAAAAACCCCATTATAAACTCAAATAATATTGTGAATCCTATAAAACCACAATCCGAAATAGGAACTTACCTACTACAAGATACTCTATAATAAAATTAGTTTTGCTGTTTGATTTGTTTCTAGTTTTCAATAATATGTTAATAGCATGCCCTTGGTATTATGATTTATGAGTGTTAGAAACATGCCTAGGATTGGTTAAATTTCTCAAAAACATGTTTAGGATTGATTATTATAGTATGAAATTGTTTGATTTCATTTATGATTTGAATCTTGCGTGTGTCGTTGTTCTTTAATTGCTATGTGATTAGGAGATGTCTTTTAGAGGGATCATTATTGGAATATGGCTACAAAATATGTTAGTGGAGGCTGGCTCACTTGATTGGGCAGGCTTGGGTGTATAACACCTATCCATGATATACGATGATTTAATTAGGGCTATCCAAGAAACCCAACTACTTGACAGAACTGATGGAACTGATTGACACCAACTGCCGACGGCCCAAACTGATCCCTTTTCGGTCGGCCACAGATTCCTTCTCTCAAGAAATCAACTATAGCGGGTCGAGTGGCAGCTGTCCACCAAAATCCAAGCCACCAAACTTGATCGGAAACCACTTCTAGAAACCTTTAAAACTACCAGATTCTATCCCGAACCAGCAACTATGTGGCCTTCAAAGCTCAGATTCGGCCACGTTTGGCCTTTCTCCGCTTAGATCCACTAAAATCGAGGGATATTTAACTTAGAGTTTCTAAGATCTAGCGATGTTTGGCACAGATCTGCCCAGATCCGACGATGTTGTTCTTAGATTCGGTGACATTTGACATAGATTCGGCAAGGTTAGGTTCAAATCTGCTCAAATCCGGTTGAATCTTTCTCTCCTTCACTCAGATCCAGTGAAGATCTACCACCCTCCACCCACCGTCACTCCTTCATCGGTTTAAACCAAATCGACTCGATTGTCAGTCAAAGCCCGTCCAACTTGACCCGTAGTGGTCACCGGTCAATTGTAGGTCTTCTCTTCTTCAACCCGAATTGAGCAGGTTGAGTGGCGGGTTGATCTCAAACCTAAACCACCCAACTTGTGGACAGCCCTAAATTTAATAACCAAACCACATTATATAAGAAATCAATGTTTCATGAAAAAAAAAATCACTCTATTGGTATTTTTCCCATCCAAATTAAATTGATATTTAGAAATAAATAACGAAAGCCTTTGATTTCACACGAACTTCAAAATTTGCACATTTTTTCCTTTTATTTAAGTTATGTACTACTTTGTGTAACATTTTTTATTAACAATGGTAAAGAACAATTGCAGAGCTAAGATGTTACCTTATCACATGAGATGGAATTATCCATGGATTTTCCCTTTTCACCTTTGGAAAGAACATGTAAACTAATTTACAATGCGTACTCCATTCATTATCTGCATAAACAAGACAGATTTCGAAGAGTCACTTCTAGGGAGAAACATCCCTATTCTTTCCCTTCCACATGACATCATCTTTATGTAAAATTATTGAAACATACAACTATATTCAATGCAGTGGGAATTTTCTAATGCCTAACCTAGTACGATGGGTAGGTTGATGTTGAAGGGATTGAATTAAAGCTTGTTGTTGTTGGCACATCTTAGAATTTACATATGGGTCAAAGGGATTGAGATCCCGTGCAATACCTAGGGTATTGCACGGTGTGCAATTGCACAAATCACAATCATCCATTTAATTCATTGACTCCTTATTTTGACACCTTACCAGAACACGCTGGCAATCCGTGTGCTCCCTAAACTTTTCATTTTAGCTTCACTTCTCAGTAGAACACTTTCTCCTCTCTCTTTCTCTCCCATTTCAACCGGTGTCTCTCTCAAGCTCCACTCTTCCCCCAACCTCATTGTCACCGCTGCCAACATACCCAACTCAGACCCATCAGCAAAATCGAAGAAAAAACATCACGCACCCTTTCTCAACCACCTCTTCTCGAATATTCTTCTCTTTCCTAGAAATTTCAGCAACTCTCTCTCTCTCTCTTTCTTTTTAAGCTTTGCTCTTAAAAACCTCTCCTTTTCACTTCAACTTTCTCAACCTCTAGTAGAAGAATCGAAAAGAGAGAGAGACAAAGAAAAATGGCGTCGTTTTCTGAAGCTCCAACTAGCGATCCAAAGGTCAGAGTGAAGATCTTCAAAACCAAGTGCGCTTAGTGCCACACCGTTGACAAAGGCACTTGTCACAAGCAAAGTACTCACTTTTTTCTGATTTTTTTTTATTAATTTTTATATGTATTTGATTTGGTTGCGGTGTGTTTGGATCTGAGTGATAATTCAATATTTGTGACTTTAGCTCCTGTGTATTGGATTTTTGTTGTGTGGTTTTGATCTGTTGAGATCTGTTTGGGTTGAATGAACTGTCTTTTGTTAATTATGAGGATGTAGTTGAAATGAAATTTCCTTAGATCTGACTGATTTTGATTCAAGTGATCTGTTTGGCAGAAATAAAAATATAATTTTGAAAAAAAAAATTAAGATTGATTTTTTGTAACATGAGAAAGGATTATTGTGTATATTATGAAGACCCAACAAAAATAGGTAGCCTTGGTCTGACATGGAAGAATATATTGTGTATATTTTTTCATGGTGAATTTCTTTTTGCATTTCTGTCTTTTTTTCTGAAAAGTTGTTTAACTTTTATTTTGCACATTGTTGTAGGAAGTGTTCTACTGAGAAGTGTCAAAATGAAAAGTTGAGGAAGCACATGGATTGCCAGCGTGTTCTAGTGAGGTGCCAAAATAAGGAGTCAATGGATTAAATGGATGCCTGTGATTTGTGCAATTGCATACCGTGCAATACCCTAGGTATTGCGCGGGATCTCAATCCCCTGCTTTGCCATTTGAAATCCTTATGGTTATGAAAACACTTTGACAACCGAGGGTAATTTCTATAATATGTCCGCTATAAACCCAACCAAAAGAAGAAAAAAAAAATTAATACCAAGTGTGATCTATGAAATTTCACAATTAAGGTCATAATCTATTTAAGTCAGATATTTTACTTTGTCTTGGAGTACTTTGAGCAGTCAATTAAGAGTGTTTCTTTTTTTTCTTTTTTTTTATTGTCTAATATATTTTTAAGAACTGGTTTAGTTTTGAATTTTTTTTTTGTTGTCTATTGCAATAAACAATTTATTACTTCGAATATCTTGTAACAATAGCTTATTATTTCACAAATTTTATTGTAATAGATTGCAAATAATTGACAAAAATAATTTGTGTCAAGCTATTGTAATGAAATCTTCATTGCAATAAATAATTTTTTTCATATTTTTCATTAAAATAGATTAATAAATTATAAAATAATTAATATTTATTTATTGCAATAATATATTTGTTACAATAAGCTGTCACTTTGAAATTTCTATTGTAATAGATTGCAAAATAATTGATATCAAGTTGTTACAACGATTTCTTCAATTTAAATTATTGCAAAAAAAAATTTTAATGCAATTTAGTATTAAAGCCTATATTGCAATTGAAAATTATAATTTATTGCAACTAATTATTATTAATGTAATAAGTTACCACTTTTAAATTATTATTGCAACGACTTATAAGTTATTGCAACTGAAAATTTTGTTCTAATTTTATTAATTGGTTAACAAAATCATAGTAGAATAGATCCCCTTTGATACTATAATTGTTTCCCAAGAAAAGATCAACAGCAAAAAAAAGGAAGAAACCCGAGAGAGAGAGAGAGAGAGAGCTGTGTTTTTATTGAGTGGGGGGTTGATCTCAAACCTAAACCACCCAACTTGTGGACAGCCCTAGATTTAATAACCAAACCAAATTATATAAGAAATCAATGTTTCATGAAAAAAAAAATGACTCTACTGGTATTTTTCCCATCCAAATTAAATTGATATTTAGAAATAAATAACGAAAGCCTTTGATTTCACACGAACTTCAAAATTTGCACATTTTTTCCTTTTATTTAAGTTATGTACTACTTTGTGTAACATTTTTTTATTAACAATGGTAAAGAACAATTGCAGAGCTAAGATGTTCCCTTATCACATGAGATGGAATTATCCATGGATTTTCCCTTTTCACCTTTGGAAAGAACATGTAAACTAATTTACAATGCGTACTCCATTCATTATCTGCATAAACAAGACAGATTTCGAAGAGTCACTTCTAGGGAGAAACATCCCTTTTCTTTCCCTTCCATATGACGTCGTCTCCATGTAAAATTATTGAAACATACAGCTATATTTAATGCAGTGGGAATTTTCTGATGCCTAACCTAGTATGATGGGTAGGTTGATGTTGAAGGGATTGAATTGAAGCTTGTTGCTGTTGGCACATCTCAGAATTTACATGTGGGTCAAAGGGATTGAGATCACTTTTTTCTGATTTTTTTTTTTTAATTGATTTTTATATGAATTCAATTTGGTTGCGGCGTGTTTGGATCTAAGTGATAATTTAATGTTTTTTACTTTAGATCCTGTGTATTGGATTTTTGTTGTGTGGTTTTGATCTATTGAGATCTATTTAGGATGAACGAACTGTCTTTTGTTAATTATGAGGATGTAGTTGAAATGAAATTTCCTTAGATCTGACTGATTTTGATTCAAGTGATCTATTTGGCTACTTAGAAAGTTGAGGAAAAAAAAAAATAAAAGAGAAGAAATTTTTATTTCTGTAATGGTATACTCTGAATAGAAACAGTTTTTTGAGCTGGAATTTATTTTTGAAGGTTGTTTTGTAATATGGGAACTGTCAATCCCCTGCTTTGCCATTTGAAATCCTTATGGTTATGAAAACACTCTGACAACCGAGGGTAATTTCTCAAATATGTCTGCTATAAACCCAACCAAAAGAAGAAAAAAAAAATTAATACCAACTGTGATCTATGAAATTTCACAATTAAGGTCATAATCTATTTAAGTCAGATATTTTACTTTGTCTTGGAGTACTTTGAGCAGTCAATTAAGAGTGTTTTTTTTTTTTTTTTTATTGTCGAATATATTTTTAAGAACTGGTTTAGTTTTGAATTTTTTGTTGTTGTCTGTTGCAATAAACAATTTATTACTTCGAATATCTTGAAACAATAGGTTATTATTTCACAAATTTTATTGTAATAGATTGCAAATAATTGACAAAAATAATTTGTGTCAAGCTATTGTAATGAAATCTTCATTGCAATAAATAATTTTTTTCATATTTTTCATTAAAATAGATTAATAAATTATAAAATAATTAATATTTATTTATTGCAATAATATATTTGTTGCAATAAGCTGTCACTCTGAAATTTCTATCGTAATAGATTGCAAAATAATTGATATCAAGTTGTTACAATGATTTCATCAATTTAAATTATTGCAAAAAAATTTCTTAATGCAATTTAGTATTAAAGCCTATATTGCAACTGAAAATTATAATTTATTGCAACTAATTATTATTAATGTAATAAGTTACCACTTTTAAATTATTATTGCAGACTCCTTATTTTGACACCTCACCACAACACGCTGCCAATCCGTGTGCTCCCTCAACTTTTCATTTTAGCTTCACTTCTCAATAGAACACTTTCTCCTCTCTCTTTCCCTCCCAAGTTTAAATTTTGTGTTTTTGATGAACTTGGGGATAGCTAGATTATATATATATATATATATTTGTATGGATGAGAGAACGGGTACTTAATTTAGAGTCAAATCCCTCTCATAATAAAAGTTTTTGAGTACATGAACTAAGTCGTTCCTTCCTATGGTCTATACATACTGTTTGTCCTTTGCCTTTATGTATTGAAGTCAATATATGGTGATAGCTACTTGAGTTGTTGGACATAGATTTGCCTTACAAACGTCCACTTCTGTTGCTTTTGCATTAAATGCTTCTACAAATAGTAATTGGGTAGTCAGATTTTACCGTATCAAAGCTACCCTGAGATTTCATTTGGGAGGAGAAATTGAAAAAAAAAAATGTGCTAAGTGTGCTTCTTTCAGTTTTCTTTTAGAGTTCTCACATGTCCAATTAAGCATTTTGTTAACTTTGGTACAAATTTTTCATGTTTACACAAAGTGAGAAATTTTTTATTTGAAATGGTTGAGATTTAAGGAGCTGTTGTTGCCATTGATTATTAGTGATGATCTCTACTAATTCCTGCTGCATCAATATTGGTAATATGTTTCTAGAAAGAATGACCAAATTGTGTTTTTAAATTAACCTTACCTCCTATAGAAAAGATTGTTTTTAATCTATTCTATATATTTATTTTAATTTGTTGAAGTGTTTGATTAAAACATTTTCCTTCTATCTATTTATGTCTAACAGCAAAGGTGCAATGAGAGTTAAAGATGTGTGCATTGTTTTCAGAATTACTCTTCATTCTCATGAAGTTCTCTTTTCTCCTCCATTTGATGTTACTAGTTTTAGAACTAATCCCATTTAAATTTGATGATTTATCTACACAAATCTGATGGACTATTCCGTGCATTGTTACAAATCTTGACTCAATATTGTTCAAAATCCTAAATTCCTTGATGTGTGCTATAGCAAATTTTCATTTGAAAGTTAGATTACTTTGAAATTTTCATAGGATTTATCAAGATGTTCAACTTTATTATCTATTTCCCTTCCCATTTCGCACTTTATGATTTTTCTTTTTTCTTTTTTGGGTGAATGATCTTAATCTATGTAGCAAATTGCATTGCACTGTTGTTGACTACAAGTATTTTTTTACATGGACTGCTAGTGGACTTTGATTATCACAATTGGGTATTATCTGAGTTTTCTTATAAACACTCTCTTTCTTTTTGTATCATTGTGTGTATGTTTGTAATTTTTTTTTTTTAATAATAATTCCGGTTTGGTTATTAAGAAAGTGTAGGGATATAATACATATGATAAGTTTTGGATTTTTATTTAGTATGTTTGGGACTCAAGCATCTTTATATAGTTGTTTGGGCTAGAGTTTAATGGGGATGGTGAAGGCTCAGCGTGCTAGGATGATGCCTTTGAGAAGAGGTGATGGATTCCTAAAAAAGATGAGAAGTTGACAATTTACAACTCTACATTAAGTGGCATTTGGAATTGGAGTTAGAATCCAAAACCTTATGGTAGGAAACATGTAAATGTTCAATTTCAATGAATAAAAACTCAAGTCATAAAATTTTCATGGTTGTTTGCAATTGTTCCTTTGAATGATTTTTTGATTTAAAGTTTTCTTTCATTCTTTTCTTTTAGGTTTGGTAAGGTCTGGGAAGAGTCATTCACTTATCCAAAAAAGGTCTGGGAAGAGTTGTAGACTTTGTTGGATGAATTATGTGGAAACTTTTGCAAATAAGAGGAAACTATACTCAAGCTTTATAAAGCTTTATTCATATGAAAACCATTTTATCCAATATAGTTTGTTAAATTTTGATTAAGATGAATGGATAATTCAAAACAATGAGTATACTTATTTTTTAATTGATCCTTTTAAATGTTTTTACACACAATATATTTATATATTGATTGCTGCATCATTATTATGTGATAAAAGTCTTTCTAGGTATCATTTGGATGCCACATCTATAAAACCCTAAAACTTAATACCACATGCAAAACATGTATAAACTTCAACATCAATGATGTGCCAGCAGTGATTAAAACTTGCAAGGTGTTCCATAATTATTATGAAGTTAGCAAAAAACTTGGTAATATTGTTGATGTCTATTTAGGTTTTGTGCAAACGTGATTTTTACTTGATACCACTTGCTGAAAACCCACTTCAAATTGTTGATGCATAGGATTAAAATAAAGGAGGAGCATACTTGGGTCAAGACTATCCCGTGGAATGCCCTCATGATAGCTCTTGTAGTTGCTATTGGCTTGCAAGAACGAATTGGAGGACTGCCTTTGTTATTGCAGCGGTTCATCTTGAATTGGCTTGAGTTTTCAGTTTTTATTTTATTTTTCAAATATTGTTAAAATTATGATAGTTCATGTAAAAATAAAAAGCTTTAATGTATAAACTATACTTTCATAAAAAATTTCTCGTGCATCGTACGGGTTAGCGACTAGTATATAGTAAATTTGCAAGACATTGAAACTTATGATTCAAAAACTTAATGACAAATTCAAAGTAACATGAGTTTGAACCATACCTTACAAATTTGTTTTCATGAGATTGACAAAATGATATTGACAAAAAGTACGAAATACGGCAAGTAGACCTAATCACTTGAAGTTGTATTCTAAAAAACATATTTATTGCATATTTATAGATTTATGTGTGTGTATTGTACTATAATGTTACATTATTGTAATCTTACATTAACGGAATCTTAATACAAGAATACAACATTACGTTGCTTAGGAAGGTAATTAGATTAAAGTGATGTGATGTAATCTTAGATTATGGCAATGTTAGAAAAAATAAAATGAACCAAACACTTTAATGTCACATCACCGTAATGTGCATGCACAGATCACAACAAACCAAACACCTCCTAAGTGGGCTTCTTACAAAGAAGATTTAACACAAATTATCCCATAAATCATTCAGTCAATTTAGATCTATTCTTTATTTTTCTACCATAAGAACTTTAGAGTATAGAGGGACCACACCGAGGAAAATAAAGAATATATATATATATATATAAATCTTTAAGAATTTCATCTGGTATAAAATTTCAAATTGTAAAGTAGTTAGATTTCTAATCAATATGAATTACAAGAGAAGGAGAATTATTGATGATGATGGAATGAAAAGTTTGAAAAGAAGAACAAATAAACTATAATAAATAAATAAATAAAAATTGTGACCGTTCAGCATAAATAAAAAACGAAACCATGTATTAGGGAAAAAATTGTGACACTTTCTACCTAATAGCTATTGATTTTACTATAGAAAAAGACAATGTGAAGGAAAAAAAATTGATTGCCTTTTGTATCTATCCAAAAAGTGGATAAAGTAGTAGAGGAAAATGATGTACATATATCTAAAAATATTCTAAAGTAATAAGTAGAAGAAAAGTTGGTAAAAATTTTAAGTTGGTTTTTCCATGTAAAAATAAAATATAAAAAAATTGTGACACTTCAACTTTAAAAAAATAAAATAAAAAAGGGAGAAAACAATAACTCTAGCAACTCTGGATTTATTCTACATGAACAGCTTCACGAGCTACACATCCTTGCTTAAATCTGGAACTCAGGGATCATGTTGCATGCGCTGATGCAAGACTGTATGCTACAATTGGAAGTCTATCAAGGTTTACGGTTTGCTTAACAAATGACAGTCAAGCAGGGCATATCAATTAACCAACTCTTAGTTAAGGATTAGTTGAGGTTGTGCAGAGTGCCCTTCTTTGAGCTAATTCAACACAACTTGATCTTGAATATTTTGGCAACATTTTACTGACCCTTTCTAATATTAAATTGTCAGTGGATATTCCAATCTCAAACCTAAGAATCTCACTCTTTCATTCCATGAAAAAACCCCATTATAAACTCAAATAATATTGTGAATCCTATAAAACCACAATCCGAAATAGGAACTTACCTACTACAAGATACTCTATAATAAAATTAGTTTTGCTGTTTGATTTGTTTCTAGTTTTCAATAATATGTTAATAGCATGCCCTTGGTATTATGATTTATGAGTGTTAGAAACATGCCTAGGATTGGTTAAATTTCTCAAAAACATGTTTAGGATTGATTATTATAGTATGAAATTGTTTGATTTCATTTATGATTTGAATCTTGCGTGTGTCGTTGTTCTTTAATTGCTATGTGATTAGGAGATGTCTTTTAGAGGGATCATTATTGGAATATGGCTACAAAATATGTTAGTGGAGGCTGGCTCACTTGATTGGGCAGGCTTGGGTGTATAACACCTATCCATGATATACGATGATTTAATTAGGGCTATCCAAGAAACCCAACTACTTGACAGAACTGATGGAACTGATTGACACCAACTGCCGACGGCCCAAACTGATCCCTTTTCGGTCGGCCACAGATTCCTTCTCTCAAGAAATCAACTATAGCGGGTCGAGTGGCAGCTGTCCACCAAAATCCAAGCCACCAAACTTGATCGGAAACCACTTCTAGAAACCTTTAAAACTACCAGATTCTATCCCGAACCAGCAACTATGTGGCCTTCAAAGCTCAGATTCGGCCACGTTTGGCCTTTCTCCGCTTAGATCCACTAAAATCGAGGGATATTTAACTTAGAGTTTCTAAGATCTAGCGATGTTTGGCACAGATCTGCCCAGATCCGACAATGTTGTTCTTAGATTCGGTGACATTTGACATAGATTCGGCAAGGTTAGGTTCAAATCTGCTCAAATCCGGTTGAATCTTTCTCTCCTTCACTCAGATCCAGTGAAGATCTACCACCCTCCACCCACCGTCACTCCTTCATCGGTTTAAACCAAATCGACTCGATTGTCAGTCAAAGCCCGTCCAACTTGACCCGTAGTGGTCACCGGTCAATTGTAGGTCTTCTCTTCTTCAACCCGAATTGAGCAGGTTGAGTGGCGGGTTGATCTCAAACCTAAACCACCCAACTTGTGGACAGCCCTAAATTTAATAACCAAACCACATTATATAAGAAATCAATGTTTCATGAAAAAAAAAATCACTCTATTGGTATTTTTCCCATCCAAATTAAATTGATATTTAGAAATAAATAACGAAAGCCTTTGATTTCACACGAACTTCAAAATTTGCACATTTTTTCCTTTTATTTAAGTTATGTACTACTTTGTGTAACATTTTTTATTAACAATGGTAAAGAACAATTGCAGAGCTAAGATGTTACCTTATCACATGAGATGGAATTATCCATGGATTTTCCCTTTTCACCTTTGGAAAGAACATGTAAACTAATTTACAATGCGTACTCCATTCATTATCTGCATAAACAAGACAGATTTCGAAGAGTCACTTCTAGGGAGAAACATCCCTATTCTTTCCCTTCCACATGACATCATCTTTATGTAAAATTATTGAAACATACAACTATATTCAATGCAGTGGGAATTTTCTAATGCCTAACCTAGTACGATGGGTAGGTTGATGTTGAAGGGATTGAATTAAAGCTTGTTGTTGTTGGCACATCTTAGAATTTACATATGGGTCAAAGGGATTGAGATCCCGTGCAATACCTAGGGTATTGCACGGTGTGCAATTGCACAAATCACAATCATCCATTTAATTCATTGACTCCTTATTTTGACACCTTACCAGAACACGCTGGCAATCCGTGTGCTCCCTAAACTTTTCATTTTAGCTTCACTTCTCAGTAGAACACTTTCTCCTCTCTCTTTCTCTCCCATTTCAACCGGTGTCTCTCTCAAGCTCCACTCTTCCCCCAACCTCATTGTCACCGCTGCCAACATACCCAACTCAGACCCATCAGCAAAATCGAAGAAAAAACATCACGCACCCTTTCTCAACCACCTCTTCTCGAATATTCTTCTCTTTCCTAGAAATTTCAGCAACTCTCTCTCTCTCTCTTTCTTTTTAAGCTTTGCTCTTAAAAACCTCTCCTTTTCACTTCAACTTTCTCAACCTCTAGTAGAAGAATCGAAAAGAGAGAGAGACAAAGAAAAATGGCGTCGTTTTCTGAAGCTCCAACTAGCGATCCAAAGGTCAGAGTGAAGATCTTCAAAACCAAGTGCGCTTAGTGCCACACCGTTGACAAAGGCACTTGTCACAAGCAAAGTACTCACTTTTTTCTGATTTTTTTTTATTAATTTTTATATGTATTTGATTTGGTTGCGGTGTGTTTGGATCTGAGTGATAATTCAATATTTGTGACTTTAGCTCCTGTGTATTGGATTTTTGTTGTGTGGTTTTGATCTGTTGAGATCTGTTTGGGTTGAATGAACTGTCTTTTGTTAATTATGAGGATGTAGTTGAAATGAAATTTCCTTAGATCTGACTGATTTTGATTCAAGTGATCTGTTTGGCAGAAATAAAAATATAATTTTGAAAAAAAAAATTAAGATTGATTTTTTGTAACATGAGAAAGGATTATTGTGTATATTATGAAGACCCAACAAAAATAGGTAGCCTTGGTCTGACATGGAAGAATATATTGTGTATATTTTTTCATGGTGAATTTCTTTTTGCATTTCTGTCTTTTTTTCTGAAAAGTTGTTTAACTTTTATTTTGCACATTGTTGTAGGAAGTGTTCTACTGAGAAGTGTCAAAATGAAAAGTTGAGGAAGCACATGGATTGCCAGCGTGTTCTAGTGAGGTGCCAAAATAAGGAGTCAATGGATTAAATGGATGCCTGTGATTTGTGCAATTGCATACCGTGCAATACCCTAGGTATTGCGCGGGATCTCAATCCCCTGCTTTGCCATTTGAAATCCTTATGGTTATGAAAACACTTTGACAACCGAGGGTAATTTCTATAATATGTCCGCTATAAACCCAACCAAAAGAAGAAAAAAAAAATTAATACCAAGTGTGATCTATGAAATTTCACAATTAAGGTCATAATCTATTTAAGTCAGATATTTTACTTTGTCTTGGAGTACTTTGAGCAGTCAATTAAGAGTGTTTCTTTTTTTTCTTTTTTTTTATTGTCTAATATATTTTTAAGAACTGGTTTAGTTTTGAATTTTTTTTTTGTTGTCTATTGCAATAAACAATTTATTACTTCGAATATCTTGTAACAATAGCTTATTATTTCACAAATTTTATTGTAATAGATTGCAAATAATTGACAAAAATAATTTGTGTCAAGCTATTGTAATGAAATCTTCATTGCAATAAATAATTTTTTTCATATTTTTCATTAAAATAGATTAATAAATTATAAAATAATTAATATTTATTTATTGCAATAATATATTTGTTGCAATAAGCTGTCACTCTGAAATTTCTATCGTAATAGATTGCAAAATAATTGATATCAAGTTGTTACAATGATTTCATCAATTTAAATTATTGCAAAAAAATTTCTTAATGCAATTTAGTATTAAAGCCTATATTGCAACTGAAAATTATAATTTATTGCAACTAATTATTATTAATGTAATAAGTTACCACTTTTAAATTATTATTGCAGACTCCTTATTTTGACACCTCACCACAACACGCTGCCAATCCGTGTGCTCCCTCAACTTTTCATTTTAGCTTCACTTCTCAATAGAACACTTTCTCCTCTCTCTTTCCCTCCCAATTCAACCAGTGTCTCTCTCAAGCTCCACTCTTCCCTCAACCTCATTGCCACCGCTGCCAACATACCCAACTCAGACCCATCAGCAAAATTGAAGAAAAAAAATCACGCTCCCTTTCTCAGCCACCTCTTCTCGAATATTCTTCTCTTTCCTAGAAATTTCAGCAACTCTCTCTCTCTCTTTCTTTTTTAAGCTTTGCTCTTAAAAACCTCTCCTTTTCACTTCAACTTTCTCAACCCCTAGTAGAAAAACCGAAAAGAGACAGAGACAGAGAAAAATGGCGTCGTTTTCTGAAGCTCCAACTAGCGATCCAAAGGTCAGAGAGAAGATCTTCAAAACCAAGTGCGCTCAGTGCCACACCGTTGACAAAGGCGCTGGTCACAAGCAAAGTATTCACTTTTTTCTGATTTTTTTTTTTAATTGATTTTTATATGTATTCGATTTGGTTGCGGCGTGTTTGGATCTAAGTGATAATTCAATGTTTGTGACTTTATCTCCTGTGTATTGGAATTTTGTTGTGTGGTTTTGATCTATTGAGATCTGTTTGGGATGAATGAACTGTCTTTTGTTAATTATGAGGATGTAGTTGAAATGAAATTTCCTTAGATCTGATTGATTTTGATTCAAGTGATCTGTTTGGCTACTTAGAAAGTTGAAGAAAAAAAAAATAAAAGAGAAGAAATTTTTATTTTTGTAATGTTATACTCTGAATAGAAACAGTTTTTTGAGCTGGAATTTATTTTTGAAGGTTGTTTAGTAATATGGGAACTGTCAATCCCCTACTTTGCCAATTGAAATCCTTATGGTTATGAAAACACTGACAACCGAGGGTAATTTCTCTAATATGTCTGCTATAAACCAAACCAAAGGAAGAAAAAAAAAAATTAATACCAAGTGTGATCTATGAAATTTCACAATTAAGGTCATAATCTATTTAAGTCAGATATTTTACTTTGTCTTGGAGTACTTTGAGCAGTCAATTAAGAGTGTTTTTTTTTTTTTTTTGTCTAATATATTTTTAAGAACTGGTTTAGTTTTGAATTTTTTTATTTGTTGTATGTTGCAATAAACAATTTATTACTTCGAATATCTTGTAACAATAGGTTATTATTTCACGAATTTTTTTGTAATAGATTGCAAATAATTGACAAAAATAATTTGTGTCAAGCTATTGTAATGAAATCTTCATTGCAATAAATAATTTTTTTCATATTTTTCATTAAAATTGTTTAATAAATTGTAAAATAATTAATATTTATTTATTGCAATAATATATTTGTTGCAATAAGTTGTCACTCTGAAATTTCTATTGTAATAGATTGCAAAATAATTAATATCAAGTTGTTACAACGATTTCTTCAATTTAAATTATTGCAAAAAAATTTCTTAATGCAATTTAGTATTAAAGCCTATATTGCAACTGAAAATTATAATTTATTGCAACTAATTATTATTAATGTAATACGTTACCACTTTTAAATTATTATTGCAACGACTTATAAGTTATTGCAACTGAAAATTTTGTTCTAATTTTATTAATTGGTTAACAAAATCATAGTAGAATAGATCCCCTCTGATACTATAATTGTTTTCCAAGAAAAGATCAACAGCAAAAAAAAAGGAAGAAACCCTAGAGAGAGAGAGTTGCGTTTTTATTGAGTGGCAGGTTGATCTCAAACCTAAACCACCCAACTTGTGGACATCCCTAGATTTAATAACCAAACCAAATTATATAAGAAATCAATGTTTCATGAAAAAAAAAAAAAATTGACTCTACTGGTATTTTTCCCATCCAAATTAAATTGATATTTAGAAATAAATAACGAAAGCCTTTGATTTCACACGAACTTCAAAATTTGCACATTTTTTCCTTTTATTTAAGTTATGTACTACTTTGTGTAACATTTTTTTATTAACAATGGTAAAGAACAATTGCAGAACTAAGATTTTCCCTTATCACATGAGATGGAATTATCCATGGATTTTCCCTTTTCACCTTTGGAAAGAACATGTAAACGAATTTACAATGCGTACTCCATTTATTATCTGCATAAACAAGAGAGATTTCGAAGAGTCACTTCTAGGGAGAAACATCCGTATTCTTTCCCTTCCACATGACGTCATCTCTATGTAAAATTATTGAAACATACTATATTCAATGCAGTGGGAATTTTCTGATGCCTAACCTAGTATGATGGGTAGGTTGATGTTGAAGGGATTGAATTAAAGCTTGTTGCTGTTGGCACATCTCAGAATTTACATGTGGGTCAAAGGGATTGAGATCCCGTGCAATACCTAGGGTATTGCACGGTGTGCAATTGCACAAATCACCGCTATCCATTTAATCCATTGACTCCTTATTTTGACACCTCACCAAAACACGCTGGCAATCTGTCTGCTCCCTCAACTTGTCATTTTAGCTTCACTTCTCAATAGAACACTTTCTCCTCTCTCTTTCTCTCCCATTTCAACCGGTGTCTCTCTCAAGCTCCACTCTTCCCTCACCCTCATTGTCACCGCTGCCAACATACCCAACTCAAACCCATCAGCAAAATCGAAGAAAAAACATCACGCTCCCTTTCTCAGCCACCTCTTCTCGAATATTCTTCTCTTTCCTAGAAATTTCAGCAACTCTCTCTCTCTCTTTCTTTTTTAAGCTTTGCTCTTAGAAACCTCTCCTTTTCACTTCAACTTTCTCAACCTCTAGTGGAAGAACCAAAAAGAGAGAGAGACAGAGAAAAATGGCGTCGTTTTCTGAAGCTCCAACTGGCGATCCAAAGGTCAAAGAGAAGATCTTCAAAACCAAGTGCGCTCAATGCCACACCGTTGACAAAGGCGCTGGTCACAAGCAAAGTATTCACTTTTTTCTGACTTTTTTTTTTAATTGATTTTTATATGTATTCGATTTGGTTGCGGCGTGTTTGGATCTAAGTGATAATTCAATGTTTGTGACTTTAGCTCCTGTGTATTGGATTTTTGTTATGTGGTTTTGATCTATTGAGATCTGTTTGGGATGAATGAACTGTCTTTTGTTAATTATGAGGATGTAATTGAAATGAAATTTCCTTAGGTCTGACTGATTTTGATTCAAGTGATCTGTTTGCCTACTTAGAAAGTTGAAGAAAAAATAAAATAAAAGAGAAGAAATTTTTATTTTTGTAATGTTATACTCTGAATAGAAATAGTTTTTTGAGCTGGAATTTATTTTTGAAGGTTGTTTAGTAATATGGGAACTGTCAAGCAGTCTTAAAAATATAATTTTGAAAGAGTTGGAGAAATAAAAATATAATTTTGAAAAAAAAAATTAAGGTTGATTTTTTGTAACATGAGAAAGGATTATTGTGTATATTATGAAGACCCAACAAAAATAGGTAGCCTTGGTCTGACATGGAAGAATATGTTGTGTATATTTTTTCATGGTGAATTTCTTTTTGTATTTCTGTCTTTTTTTCTGAAAAGTTGTTTCACTTTTATTTTGCACATTGTTGCAGGAAGATGTACCTGAAGAATTTTGCACATTGTTGCAAGAAATGTTCTGCTGAGAAGTGTCAAAATGAAAAGTTGAGGGAGCACACGGATTACCAACGTGTTCTGGTGAGGTGTCAAAATAAGGAGTCAATGGATTAAATGGATGGCTGGGATTTGTGCAGTTGCACACCGTGCAATACCTTAGGTATTGCACGGGATCTCAATCCCTTGCTTTGCCATTTGAAATCCTTGTGGTTATGAAAACACTCTGACAACCGAGGGTAATTTCTCTAATATGTCTGCTATAAACCCAACCAAAAGAAGAAAAAAAAATTAATACCAAGTGTGATCTATGAAATTTCACAATTATGGTCATAAGCTATTTAAGTCAGATATTTTACTTTGTCTTGGAGTACTTTGAGCAATCAATTAAGAGTGTTTTTTTTTTTTTTTTGTCTAATATATTTTTAAGAACTGGTTTAGTTTTGAATTTTTTTTTTGTTGTCTATTGCAATAAACAATTTATTACTTCGAATATCTTGTAACAATAGGTTATTATTTCACGAATTTTATTGCAATAGATTGCAAATAATTGACAAAAATAATTTGTATCAAGCTATTGTAATGAAATCTTCATTGCAATAAATAATTTTTTTCATACTTTTCATTATAATAGATTATTAAATTATAAAATAATTAATATTTATTTATTGCAATAATATATTTGTTGCAATAAGCTGTCACTCTGAAATTTCTATTGTAATAAATTGCAAAATAATTGATATCAAGTTGTTACAATGATTTCTTCAATTTAAATTATTGCAAAAAAATTTCTTAATGCAATTTAGTATTAAAGCCTATATGGCAACTAAAAATTATAAGTTATTGCAACTAATTATTATTAATGTAATAATTTACCACTTTTAAATTATTATTGCAATGACTTATAAGTTATTGCAACTGAAAATTTTGTTCTAACTTTATTAATTGGTTAACAAAATCATAGTAGAATAGATCCCCTTTGATACTATAATTGTTTTCCAAGAAAAGATCAACAGCAAAAAAAAAGGAAGAAACCCTAGGGAGAGAGAGTTGTGTTTTTGTTGAATGTTTTTCTTGTTCAAAGCTAACCAATAAACTTACTTTCTTTCTTTCTTTTTTAAATCTTTTAGATAAGCTAACTGGTAGGGAAACTATCATTGAATAGTTAAGCTTAGCTAGCATCCCCACCTCTAATATTCCTCGTCTGTGACTGCCAAAATAAAATTTTAGCCAAAGCCTTTTAGAATGAATAAGATTCTACTTATTGTGCTTTTTGCTACAATAGTACCTAGTTTCTTAGTGATAGTTGTTGTTGTTAGCCTCTTATGTTTTTGCTACAATGACATGTTCAAATAGATTATTAAGCACTTTGAGTAAAGAGATCAGCTTGCATATGATATGGTGATGGAGAGGAGGGGACAGGTGGACATGAAGGAGATGGTGGTGATGGAGGCAGGGGCGGAGCCAAAGGGGGGGCACCTGCCCCCCCTGACTCCTCCTATAATTGTCATGTATGTGTAATCATAATTCTTAAGTAGTTATACTCTTTGGCATAGAGAAAAAAAAAAGGTTTTCTCAAACATCAAACCGTATGATCTTTTCACCTATTTTACTGTTCATGTAAGTTGCTTTTGTCTTGTCCAAGTTTGACACCTGTTTCACAATTCTTTTCTTTTTCTTTTCTATTATTTTTTTCACATTATTTTATTGTTGAGTGATGCAAGAGATACTACAAATTTTATTACTTATATCTTACAAATTGATATGTCACCAATCACAGAAAATAATTTCAAACATTTATTCATTATATATTATTTAAGTGACACTAATCACATTTTTACCATATCAATTTGTAAACTTTTTGTAGTAGATTTTATAGTATGAATTGGTTATTTTTTTTCAATTTATTTTAATGATATGAAATATATTTATTTTCTTACTACTATTTATTTATTTTGTTATTATTACCGATTAATTTTTTTAGATCAATTTCACTTTAAATAATATCTTTTAATTTTGCCCCCTCTAAACTAAAATTCTAGCTTCGCCACTAGATGGAGGGGACATTGGCAATGTAGATGGAGGGGATGGGAGTGCTGATGGAGGGGACGGTGATGAAGGGAACGGCAGTGGTGGACATGGAGGAGGAGGGAATGATGGACATGGAGGTGGTGGAGTTGATGGAGAGGAGGGGACTGGTGGACCATAGGAGGTAGTCTTTTTATTTTTATTTTTATTCCTTTTATATAATATAGAAGTTCTACTCTAGAGTTTTTTAAGTGTACAAGGGTGTGCGGTGGGCTATGGAACTTATATATATATATATATATACACTAGATTTTGTTAATTTTTTTGGGATTTTGAACTTTTCTGGGTTTTTAGCAGTAGCAGAAGTAATAGCATAATTGATGATGCAAAAAATTGTCAATGAATTGATCAACCACTTGCGTGCCAAATAGGGTATTTGAAGTTACTATTGCAATGACTTATAAGTTATTGCAACGGTAAATTTTGTTCTAATTTTATTAATTCGTTAACAAAATTATAGTAGAATAGATCCCCTTTGATACCGTAATTGTTTTTCAAGAAAAGATGAATAGCAAAAAAAAAGGAAGAAACCCTCGAGAAAGAGAGAGTTGTGTTTTTATTGAATGTTTTTCTTGTTCAAAGCTAACCAATAAACTTACTTTTTTTTTTCTTTTTTTTTTAAATCTTTCAGATAAGCTAACTGATGGGGAAACTATCATTGAATAGTTAAGCTTAGCTAGCATCCCCACCTCTAATATTCCTCGTCTGTGACTGCCAAAAAAAAAATTTAGCCAAAGCCTTTTAGAATGAATAAGATTCTACTTATTGTGCTTTTTGCTACAATAGTATCTAGTTTCTTAGTGATAGTTGTTGCTGTTAGCCTCTTATGTTTTTGCTGCAATGACAAGTTCAAACAGATTATTAAGCACTTTGAGTAGAGAGATCAGCTTGCATATGATATGGTGATGGAGAGGAGGGGACAGGTGGACATGGAGGAGATGGTGGTGATGGAGGCAAAGGCGGAGCCAGAGGGGGGGCACCTGCCCCCCCCCCCCCCCCCCCCCCCCCCCCCCCCCCAGTGATGGAGAGAACATTGGCAAAGTAGATGGGGGGGGGGGATGGGAGTACTCTAGGAGGGAACAGTGATGAAAGGAATGGCAGTGTTGGACATGGAGGAGGAGGCAATGATGGACCATGGGAAGTGTTCTTTTTATTTTTATTTTTATTTCTTTTATATAATATAGAAGTTCTACTCTAGAGTTTTTTAAGTGTACAAGGGTGTGCGGTGGGCTATGGAACTTATATATATATATATATAAACACATACACATTGCAAGACTAGATTTTGCTAATTTTTTTGGGGATTTTGAACTTTTCTGGGTTTTTAGCAGTTGCAGAAGTAATAGTACAATTGATAATACACAAAAATTGTCAGTGAGTTGATCGTCCACTTGTGTGCCAAATAGGGTACCTGAAGACCAAAAAAGGATGAAGAACTTGCAAAGAGCATCGGTAAGGTGCCAACCAAAGACTCTCCGAATATTAAGTCAGCGATAAAAGAATTTCTAATAACTCAAGAGTGCCAAAACTAAGGGAATTTCACGTACCTTCTAGAAGAGGAGGGTTGGTGTTTGTATAGTGGCATATAGATGACTCAATTCCCTTTAACGTAGGATCTTCCCTTGTAGGGAAGATATGGGGCCCAAATCCCTAGATCTTAGGGCCATTCTTTCCATATAGAGGAGATTCAGACTTGGTGAGTAAGTTATTTCCTTGTAAGGGAGATATAGGCTTGATGTACAAGTTGTTTCCATGTAAGGCCTTGAGGGTGGGGAGCACGTAAAGGCTAGTGGGACCCATTCTCCTTCAACGGTCGTTGCACTTCATCATTCATCGGTATGAACCCATTCCTGCTCATTGGTATGAGCTTACTCCTAGTCATCGACATAAACTTCTTCCCATCCATCGGTACGAGCTTACACCTGTTTGTTAGTATAACTTCTTCCCATCCGTCAGTACGAGCTTACACCTGCTCGTCGGTATGAACTCTTTTTCGTCCATCGGGATGAGGCTCCCATCCGTCAGTTACATGGATGGTCGTTTGGTGGGACCACCAACTCATCTCAACGGGTAAACAATACACAGAAGTAAGGTCGAACAAAATTGACCCTATCAATGATAATATCAACATGATAGATGTGCTGATTGTGCCCTACAAAAGTATGTAGTAAACGCTTCCCCATAACTGTAAGTGCATAATTTTCCAAAGTTCATTGTTGTCCAATCAAGCCCAGAGTCCCATACTCTTAGGGGCTATTTAGATTTATGATTTTCATAATTCATAACTCTATTTCCATCATCCATAACTCAAAATATGTGGGTCCCACGGTTGAGAAGTGTGTTTGGCATCATAACTCAGTTTTTGTTTCTATCACTCAATTCTCAAATGTGTTTTCAGTTTCCATAACTCAGTTTTCAATGGCATTTCCGTAAATATATTGACATGGTGACCCCCATTTTCTATGTCTTGTCTCATCCTTCAAACCATCTTTTTTTTTTTTTTCCTCATCCTCTTCTCTTCCCAAGCCACTCTCTTCTCTCCATACCCATCTACCCAAGGTTGTCAAAATCGGGATCCTACGTAAGATCGTGAGAGGTAGGTAGGATCGTGAATCGTAGGATCGGATCGTGGATCGTAAGATCCTACCTATTTTTATATTTTAAGCAAAAAAACCTATTGATAGTGATTTTGTATGTTATATAATCACTTAAAATATGAATCCATCAATTAAAAAAAAAATTTGCATAATAAAATGTAATTTGCACACACTACATTGTTCTTATGTCATTCTATCGAAACAAAATATATTTAACTTTTGACATAATGTATCTAAAAAGTTTAGTACATGTTTAATTAGCAACTAAGTACCAAAATATTATCTACACATATGGAAAATATTTTCCAAATTCTAAGTTCCAAATCCAAAATAAGTTAAGCTTTGTCAAAATCATATACACAACACAACAATCTGGAATCAAGCTATCAAAGTACAAATATATGATAAACTACTAACTACCAAAACAAATTACCAAAATATTATCTACACATATGGAAAATATTTTCCAAATTCTAAGTTCCAAATCCAAAATAAGTTAAGCTTTGTCAAAATCATATACACAACACAACAATCTGGAATCAAGCTATCAAAGTACAAATATATGATAAACTACTAACTACCAAAACAAATTACCAGAAAGCTTAAAGGCAGCGTTGGGATGGCTCACGGCAACATCATTGAGACGGCTAGAGGTGCTGGGTTTTTGACAGAGGATTGAGGAGGCATCAACTGAGGAGCTAGCACTGAATGTTTCTAAATATTTTAGGTTTTTTTATTTATTTTTTATTTTTTTTAACATTAAACTTAAGAAAGCTCACCATTGAGAGGGCTGAGAGTGGCTGGGTTTTTGACAGAGCACTGTGGAGGCACGGGACAGAGGTGCTGGTTTGCTGGAGCTTAGTGTTTCTAAAATTTAGGTTTTGAAAACGTTTAACTTAATACTAAAGGTTTTTTTTGAGATTTAATGTTAAGATAGGAGTAAATTTGGTTCAATTTATTATTGGGTTTTGATGGGCTTGTGGGTTTAGGACCTTTAGGTGGACCGTGGATTATCATATTGGACTTACCAAAATGACACAAATGAAGCCCACTTAAAAAAAAAATAAAAAAAAAAAAGAAGAAAAAGAAGCCAAATGGTAGGATCGGTAGGATCGGTAGGATCCCATACGATCCTACGATCCTATACGATCCTACACGATCCTACCTACGATCCTAACATTTTTGCGATCCTGCTACGATTTTAATCTTTTTGGTGAGGTGGGATCGTAAAATCGTGCGATTTTACGATCCGGATCGCGATTTTGACAACCTTGCTTATACCTCTTTCGTGACTTACTTGGGGATGAGAAACTTGCTGAGGAGTAGTAGAAATGGACTCGTCGAGGAATAGTGTAACTTTGTAGATGTGTGATCCACTGGGGAAGAATTTTTTACTTCCTTCATGGTATACTGGGGGCTTTGAGGAAGAATTTTCTACTTCCTCACTGGGGATACTTTAGGTATACTTGGTTCATTGGGGAAAAATTTTCTACTTCCTCATTGGGATTGTTTAAATATGCTTGGGTCCATCAGGGAAGAATCTTCTGCCTCCTCCATGGGAATGATGTTCTAGATATGCTTGATTCACAGGGAAGAATCTTTTGCTTCCTTATTGGGGATAATGTTCTTGTGTTTATGTGATCTACTGGAAATGGTTTTAGGATGTACATGCTTTAATGGGGGAAGTGTTTTCTACTTCCTTTACTGCTCACTAGGGAGGCCTTAGTGACATGGTGCCTAATTGGGGCAATCTTGAGATGTTTTTCCTTTTAATTTTTTTTTTTTACTGTTATGACTAAACTACACGTAGTTTAGCCATCAGGTGTGTTCCCACTTTTTCATTTTTCCAAACGGTTACCAACTGTTTCTTTTTCTTCTTCATTCTCTTCATCTCCCTCATCTCTTCACATTCCTCATAACTCTTTTTTTTTTTTCTCTCTATAAAAACTTCCTTTTTCTTTCTTTTCCTCACACCAACTGATCCTCTCATTCTCTCAAACTCCCTCATTTTCTCATTTTCTCTCTAAACTCTCTTCATCTCCTCCAATAGCACCCAAGGCTAAGAAGTCTTCCTACGTCCTTTCCTTTGATGCATTTTTCCTTACTTGTTGGAGTGGGGTAGTGAGATTGATGGGGCCTCCTCCATTGACATACGGACTAGAAAATCACATTTTCATGGCTAAATCTGAAAGTTTTTTCAAGCTTTTCTTATTTTCTAGTTTCTCTTTGATCTTTCGCTTTAATGTGTTTTTGTCCTTGTAAATGCTTAGGTTTTGTTGTGGGACCCTGACATATTAGAAGGGATAGGAACATATTTAGGAATGATTTTGGGTGATATATGCTGGAAAATGTCGAAGGAGTCTTCCTATTTGTATTTCTGCATGTGTGGGCTCGAGGTTGTTTATGCAACTTAGACTTAGGCATACGCAGCTTTGTTCTTACATACGTAGGTCTGTTCTTGAGGCTATGCATACATGGGGATGGGATTGTGTACGCGGGGTCCTGTCTGCGTACGTGGGCTTTGACTTGCGTACATGAGGTGCTTGGCAGAGGCCTTTCTCTACCCATTTTCATTTTTCTTTCAACTGTTTCACTTCTATATGCAATACTAACACCCTTTTTTTTTGTCATTTTTGCATCTGAACATCCTGTATCCTCCTTTTTATCTTTATTCTTGCATTGAAAACATCATTTCTCATCATTTTCGCTTGAATCGAGAATCTAATATCATCTTCTTCTTTTGCAATCCTCATCCCCATATGTTAGTAGGGGAAGCACTAATAAGGTGGTAGAGTGGTACAACCTTCTCATTCCTGAGACTAGGGCTTATATGTAGAAAACGAGCTTTAACCTATCATTAGCCTTTTTCTGGAAAGGTCCGCAAGTGCTACCTTGGTGCAATGCCTCATTGAGAGGTGGTGGGATACTACTCACACCTTTCATATTACTAAGCAAGATATGACGGTGACTCCCTACAACTTCAACTACATGATCGGCCTCAGCTTCGAAAGGGCCATCATTAGTTTGGATGGTGTGTCGGGCATCCAGCTGGGTCTTGATATGTTAGGGAGGAAGTACTCCACCAAGACCATCCGCTACTTCAACTTGGTGTCGGATTACATGCTTTTCCCACAAAGGACTATGGAGGAATGCATCTATATGGCTAGGGCCTTCCTTCTACACTTGCTGGGAGCTTATCTCTTCGATAATGGTGGGAAAACGGTGTCCTTAAGGTGGCGAACCCTCTTTCAGGCCTTTGCTAAGGCACGGAGGGCTAACTGGGGGCAAGCATGTCTTACCTATCTTTACTCTACCCTTGACACTCATAGCTAGGGCACCCTGCCGTAGCTTATGGGGCATTGGAAGCTCCTCGAGGTTAGTTTTCTTTCTATTTCTTGTATTTCCATTTGTAACTTATAGTCTTGCAAACTGTATCATCATGCAAATTGTTATCCTACAAACTGCCATCTTGCAAACTGTAATCTTGCATTTAGCTTGCGACTTGTGCTTCCTTTTCTAATGGTGGATTATTAGGTATGGTCTCATAACTCTGACCACCGATCCAAGTTTAAGGGAATTCCCTTGAATGAGGGCTACCTTGCTGGGTTAACTTTAGATGAGTTAAGTTTAAGAGTTCCAATTTTCATGCTTCTTCATGTATTTTGCTTAGGATACTTTTCTTCTAACCCTGTATCATTATAGGTCAACTGGACTCTATGGGCCAACCAACCCCTTCTTGCTTCTCTAGACTTGGAAGTTGCCGCCATCATTACTTCAGAGATTACCCAACCCTTTGAAAGTGCGGGTTTGAGGGCACTCTACTTGGCGGAGAGGGTGCGATGTCAACTGGTAGGTAGAGATGACCCACAAATTCTGATGGATCCTCCAGAGTTCATGCTTGCCCCACACTCTATAACTGATGCCAAGTACAACTCATAGGGGAGTGACATTCCCTACACCAGGTAGCTTCTTGAGGGATTGGACTATAAGGAATTCAACATCACTCGCCTCATGCCTTCCTTTACTACTCAAGTATATGCTCAATCCCTTCTTCTTCAATTCCTTTTCCTTTGCCTTATTTGTCGTGGCTTCTAATGGTGGAAAACTTGTAGCAGGAAGAGCCTGTTGCTGGTGAGCTAATTGATCCTCCACATCTCCTTTGGACAGTCTATGCTTACGGCCCTGATGGCTTTGCTCGGGAGTGCGCTGTGCCCCGTAATCTTAATGTTATGGGCTACCCTTTTCCTCTAAATACTCGGGTGGTGAGTTCCTCTTTCCCTTTTTTTTTTTTTTTTGTTGTCTCTCTTTTTTTCGGTCACTAACCCTTCTTTCTTCAAACTACAGCCTACCATCCAAGAGCATGAGGGGTTGGTATGGTTGGCTAGGAATCTCAAACTAAAGGTGACCAACTATTCAAGGAACTTGTACCGTCCTAAAGGGCCGGCCTACCTAGGTAGTGGTGGTGATAATGATGATGATGATGATGATGGTGGTGGTGGTGATGAGGAGGATTCGGAGGCAACTCCTAGCTATCAACCAAGGAAGAGGCGACACCATTGATTACTTGCAATCAAGACATATAGGCATACAACACACATCTTTCTTTTTTGTTGCTTTTACTTTTTTATTTCCTTCGGCAAACATTTGAATTCAATTCGAGACAAAGGGTTGTACTTAAGAACATATTTTTACATTTATGTTTTTAATTGGGACTAGTACTTAATTTACAAGATATATGGTTAATTGTATGTTTCTATACAACATTGCTTCTTTGATGCTTGAAATCTTGTACTTGAAATATGTCTTGAATGATCCTTTAGGTTGTAGGAACCCTAAGGATGCCTTGGAGTGAAAAAACCATGCTTAAAATAGGGGAGAATAAGCTTCTGCCAAGTGCTGTGCGTACGTGGGGATGGGCCTGCATACGCAGGTTGACCTTGCATTCGTGGGCCATGAATTAGAGGAGACCCTAACCACTCTAATTAAGTATAAAAGTAGCCATTTAGGTCCCCAAAACCTCACCAATGTATTTTCAACTCAAATAGCACTTTTTTAAGGTCCCCCAATGGCAGAAAACTCACCACTCAATGTCTCAGCTTGGATTAGGAGGCTCAGTCCTAATTTCAAGGATTCCATTGCCCCCTATAGTCTTTCTTGTGTCTTTCCATACCATCAAATAAGGTGGATGAGCCTCTTCTTCATGTTGCTACCAACTATTGGGCCCCTACTCGGTATGTTTTTCCACTTCAATGAAGTAGAACTATGCCCCACTATCAAAGAATTTGGTGTCATAATGGGTGAACCAAAGATTGTCGATCTCATCTTCCCTACCACGGGTGGGGATCTCCCCTCCTTGCTGCAAGTTGCGTTGGGTGTCCCTCTTGATACGACAAATAGGTGGTGCGTCTTTAGCAAACTCAACCTTAACTTGGTTTTTGTACGCTTTTCCGGCTCGGCCCTTCCCGTTGGTGAGAGGCCACATTCATACTTCCTTCATGCCTTTTACTTATATGCTCTTGCAAGGTACTTCTTGGTCTAAAGTTCATATTGTGTGGACCTCCGAATGTGCATAGTGGTTTATAAGCTAAAGAGAGGTAACCCAGTAGGCTTGATCTTGGCGAAAACCCTCAATGGTTTAAATGCCTTTCATAGGAAGGAAGCAAGCTTCTTTGCAGGAAGTCCTTTTCTTTTTCAGGTATAATCCCTAACTTTTTCCTACGTTCTCAACCTAATGGGATTCCTCTAATTTTGCATGGATTGTCTTTCGGTTTTCAACCCATCGTGGCACCTTATATTGTCTTTTATTAGTATTATTTTTTTTCACTCATGCTCTCTCTTCCTTTTTTTGCTTTTCTCTCTTTTTTCTTTTTTGTGCTTACCCCCTTTTTTTTTTCTTCAAATATGGCTACAAGAGAGGCTTCAGTTGCTTCAACCTCCTACCGTACCCCCCAGCACATACCTCCTTAGGCATTTTAGGGACCGCTGGCTTCATCAGAATGACATGAGCTTTAAGGCATACACGGAGCTTATGGGTCACATCAAGGAGACCGACATTCAATGAGTTGTGGAGTGGTAGCACATCACAAGCATGGTTCACAGTTGCTATAAGGACTACTGTGTGCCTTTAGTTGGACTTCGTTGGCTCATACTACTCCACTTGTCGTATCTCAAGGCAATTTGGAGAGTATCAAGGAGCTCCTAATGATGAAGGCGCCTTCCACGTCAAGGTGTTTACTGACAGAATCTTAGGTAGGTTTCGTGAGGCTTGGCCACGCCATAGGATGACTAGAGGCATTGCTTCTCCTCGATATATCTATTCCACTGCTAGTTACAAGCAATGGTTGGAGGATGACATGAAGTGGATTCTGAGGGATGAGAAAGCTTACATGAAGACTAGCAAGAAAGCAAGAAAGGTTGAGTGACCACCTTGATATGCCTCATATTTTACTTTTATGCACTCTGTGACTCTTATGTTTTTGTTTTTGAATTGAATAAAGGATTGGAATGTTCCAAATCCCCTATAAAAACAATCTTGTTACCTTTTAATTTGAGCAATAAGAGAATCACTTTTTTTATTATCTTTGCTTATTGTCATCTCATTCCTTTATTTTTTTTTTTTCCTTTTTCTTTTCTTTTTCCTTTGCCATGTAATTTTTGCCTATGACATCCCTTCAGGAATTTTCGCCATGCCCATGTTCTTTTCCTCTAAATTTTTCCTAGACCGCCCTTTCGGGTTTTCAATCTAGCAGGGTTCTTTTGCCTTAATTTTTGCCTAGGCCACCCTTTTGGGTTTTCAACCTAGCAAGTTTTCTTTTTTCTTCTTTAAATGTTCTATTTTTGGAGTCTACCCATGTTAATTGGGTGAAGCATCTCTTCCCCATCCAAATCTATGATTCTTATAACACATCTAAACATGATCTTCTTAATAATAAAGGTTATGACCACATTAGCTTTATCTTTCCTCTTGGATCAAAAGTCTCATCTCTAAGCACCTTTAGGACCAAGTCCCCTTCTTTAAGGTTTCTCGGTTTCGCTTTCTTGTTGAATGTTCTAACAATCCTTTTTTGGTAACTTTGTGCACGATATTGTGCCCTAGCCCTTTTCTCATCTATCAAAGACAATTGTTCATATCTCGCCTTAGCCTAATCCTTTTCTAGGACTCTAGTTTCCACCAATACCCGCAAAGATTGTATCTCCACCTCAATAGGAAGCACCGCCTCACTACCAAAAACCAAAAAGTGAGGTGTTACCCCAGTCGATGCAAGAATACTAGTTCTATAACCCCATAAAGTAAACAGAAGTTTCTCGGCCCAATCTTTGTATGTCACTACCATCTTGGCTAGGATGTTCTTCACATTCTTATTAGTCGCTTCTACAGCCTCATTAGCTTGTGATTGATGTGGTGAAGACTTGTGATACTTAATGCTAAATTCTTCCATGATTCTTCGAACTTTACCCTCAAAGTGAGAACCACTATCAGAGATAATTTCTTGGGGCACCCCATACCGACATATGATGTTGTTTTCTAAGAACCGAGCCATATGCTTAGCCTTCAATACAGAGTAGGAGGCTGCCCCCACCCACTTGGTGAAATAGTCAATTGCCATCAGGATGTATTCATGCCCATTTGAAACTATGAGAGCTATCCTTCTGATCACATCTATGCCCCAAACTGAAAATGAAATGGAGAAGTCATGCCATACAACTCATTAGGAGGTACATGGTTCAAGTTGGCGTGTATCTAACAATCATGGCAACTCTTCACATAGTCCACACATGCGGTCTCCATCGTATTCCAATAGTATCCTATTCTTAGGATTTTATTGGCTAACATTCTCCCATTTTTATGAGGGCCGCAAATCCCTGGATAAACTTCTTCCTTCTTCAAACAACGAAGGCGCATACCATCATAGGACCTTCTATAGAGTTTTCCTCCACATAGGATGTATTGTATTGCCATCATCCTAATGGAATGACGTTCTCTCCTATTGACACCATTCGGATATGCCCCTAGTTCCAAGAAGTTTATGATGTCATAGTACCACGAAACTTCCTCTTCCTCTATGATCATTACTAAAGCTTTAGCCTTCCCTTTGTGCACTTCCTCATAACTTTGCTCAATTTCCTAGGGTCGTGTCCATACTCCCTTAGGTATTTCACCATGGAGGCTAGGGTAGCCAAGGCATTTGCAAATTGATTTTGAGCTCTATGGATGATTGTGTATTCAATCTTGTCAAAGGTCTTAGTCAAGTTCTCCAAGTATTATTGATAAGGCTTCAAGTGTTACTCCTTCACCTTCTACAACTTTTGTGCTTGGGCTATAACCAAAGTTAAATCTCCAAAGACTTTGGCCTCCTTTACCTTTCATTCTCAAAGAGCTTCCATTTTGGCAATACAAGTCTCATATTCAGCCATGTTATTAGTTGCTTCAAAATTCAACCTGATTGCCAAAGGAATGTGAGACCCCACGGGAGTGATTAAGAGTATCCCTATTCCATTCCCATATTGGTTTACTACTCCGTTAAAGTAGATCTTCTATGTCCCTGACTTAACATCCAAAATGTCCTCATTTGGAAAGTCTTCTTTACCATCTTCCCCCTCTATAGGATTCTTAGCGCAATAATTTGACACGACGCTCCCTTTGATAGTTTTTCTAGTCACATACTTCAAATCGAATTTTGCCAATAAGATCAACCATCTTGACAACCTTCCACTCAAAGCGGGTTTCTTAAAGAGAGACTTCAATGGGTCCATTCTTGCTACCACCCATATTTGGAAAGATAAGATGATATGTCTCAACTTTTATACAGCCCAAACAAGTGCAAAGCATGACTTTTCTATAGGAGTGTACCTAGTCTCATAATCATGGAACCTCTTGCTCAAGTAGTATATGACCCTCTTATTCTTGTCATTGTCTTCTTATGCAAGCATACTTCCAACTGCATCTTCTATGATAGAGAGGTAAGGAGTAAGGGTTTTTCATGTTGTGGAGGCACTAGGATAGGTGGGTGGAAGAGATATTCCTTGATAAGTTCAAAAGGTTTTTGACGCTCATCATTCCATTTATATGGTTCATTTTTCCTTAGGAGTTTAAAAATGAGCTCATAAGTGAAGGTGAGCTTGGCAATGAATCAACTAATGTATTGTAATCGACCTAAGAAGCCCCTTATCTCTTTCTCACTTCTAGGTAGAAGTATCTCCAATATGGCTTTGATCTTGGATGGTTCAACTTCTATCCCTCAATCACTTACTAGGAAGCCTAGTAATTTTTTGGTGGTTACTCCAAAGGTACACTTTTGTGGGTTCAATCTTAGTCTATACTCTTTAATCCTCTCGAAGAACTTCCTTAAGTCTATGGTGTGGCTTTCCCTATCCTTGTATTTTACTATCATATCATTGACATACACCTCTACCTCATTATGCATCATATCATGTAACAAGGCTGTAGCCATCATTTGGTAGGTTGCACCAACATTCTTGAGGCCAAACGGCATCAACATGTAACAATAGATTCCTCATTCGGTAGTGAAAGTGGTTTTGGTCATATCTTTAGGAACCATATTGGTTTGGTTGTACCCTAAGAAACCATCCATGAAAGACATCAAGGCACTTCTCGCCATGTTATCCACCAAGACATCAATGCGAGGGAGAGGAAAGTCATCCTTAAGATATGCCTTGTTCAAGTCCCTAAAATCCACACACATCCTCACCTTCCCATCCTTTTTAGATACGGGCACAACATTGGCTATCCATTTGGCTTGGTGTACTGGTGTGATGAACCCTACCTTCAATTGCTTAATGACTTCCTCCTTGATTTTTAAGAGGCATTTGGTCCTCATTCTTCTCAACTTTTGTTTGACGGATACCATGTGATCATGAGTATCAATGTGATGTTGAACTATCTCAGGGTCATTTCTAGGTATATCTTCATAGGACCATGCAAACACCTCTTGAAATTCTATGAGGAGTTCTTGAAGATCTTTTCTTACTTTTTCATTTAGAGTTGAGTCAATTTTAATTAAGCGTGGATTCTTATTATTGCCCAAATTAATAGTTTCAAGAGTTGATTCCATATGTTCAATTTTCTTTTTCAATTGTTTATTAATTTCATTTTCAAATTCATTTGAATCATTTAAGTGCAAAATTTCAATGTTATGAGACACATCAAAGTAAGCCAAATTAGAATTCATCTTATTGAAAATATTGAAAAGTACATTGGAACTTGCATTACAAAACTTTTTCCCCATGTTTTCAGAAAACCCAACCTAAGTCCAATTATTAATGGGCCTCACCATAGGTATGATGAATTCTGTCTTCTTTCTTCTTCAAGGCTTGCCACTCTTCTCCTCACCCTTCTTCAGCTCAACGGACCAGTCCTCCCCTTTAAGAGTTTTCCATTCGTGCATAGCTATGGTTATGTCATATAGATCCTCACCTTTATTAGGGAAATCTCTTCCTACCTCATTAAAGAACTAGTCGTCGTCATCCTCACTCCAATAGCTAATCATTTCATCTTTTCCTTCTTCTTCTTCCTCATTTTGAGTTGACACAAGGTATTGGTCATCGTCACAAGAAGGGTCCATATCACGTTCAAGCATGAAGCGAGCTAGGGTGACTTAAGTTATTCTCACCTTCGAGGTCCATTCTAGCTAATCATGATCTTCCCACGATCATGTGTCTCCTAACTCAGAGAAGTCATTGACATAGGCCCTCTTGAAAATCCATGGCCCAGGAGCACTCTTCAATTATGGCATAAAGTTGGGTAGAAGTAGGCGGACCTTCCCTTCTGTCATCATGCGGTTGATGTCTTCTTAAGTCAGCTCGCTTTATCCATGGTTAGCCTTGTCTTTTTCAGCTTCCTCTTCTTCTATCTCGAAGATGTGGCTTATTATCTTTTTAAGAACTTCAACATGTGCTTCCACACATTTGAGCATCTTTTGCATAAGGACCTTCTCACTTGAGGCATCCATCTTTCCCTCCTAAGGGGTTTTCCCTTTGAATGTCTCACCTTCCATTGGACTTGGATTGACATCTGCAAAGAATTCCCATTTTCATCAAGTTCATGTCCCAATTAAAGGTTTAACTTTTTTAGATATCCTTAGAAAATTTTTAGGTTCATTTTAACGAAGGCCCAATTATAATATCACTCCCTTTCCTTTTATAGATTTTTGCCTCTTGTTTCATTGGGCTTTGGTCCATTTATAATAAAACTCTTATCTTACCCTGATGGGCTTTCATTAGAATGCACTTAGAAATTTTCAACCCTTTGTCTTAAACATGGGATTACAATGTATTCATCACCTTTGGACTTTTCATTTTTATTCATTTATTTCATCATTATTTTTTTTTTGAAATAACCCTTTAGCTAGAATATATTGTTTCCTTCCTCTCAAAGTCCATGAAGTTCTTATCATTTTGGGCCTAGGCATACAACAAGGAGGCCCAAGATTAGGGAAGCTCATGTTGGTTTTGTAGGATTTTGGATGCTAAGTTCATAGCATACTTGTTACCTTAGGCCTAAAGTCCTCTTTTTCGAAAAGGTTTTTTCCACTTGGGCCTATAATAGCAATTAGGTTAAGGTCTTATGAACCTTTCAAGTTAAGATATACTTTTGGATTTAGGAACAAGCCTTTTATATGTGAGAACTTGTTTTATCTCAAAATATCTTAGGGTATACCTTAGCTTTTTGGTCATCCCCTTCATTTTTACACATTTTATTTGTTCCTTAGAATTAAGTGAACAAATGATATATGGTTAAACAAACAAGAGATATAAAGGGTATCCTTTGTGATAGAGTCTAGGATCTCTTTAGTATGGGTAGATTCCCTAAGGCTAAAGGGATAGATAAGTAGGTTACTCACAACTAGGTAGGCTATGATTTCAACCGAGGGCCTAAGTGGACCCCATATTGGATTGGTAGCAAACTTTTAACGTACTCAAAGCCCATTATAGGTGATAGCACCGATTTTGAGGTGAGATGAACTCTAGAAGATTTTGGCTAGAATGGAGCCTTCCATCTTCCCAATCATCACCAACCAAGGTTAAAGGACAAAAGAAACCAAGTGATGTGTGTGCAAACAAGTATTGAAATAGTTTTTATCAAAGTTAAGAAATAAGACACATAGGAATTAAACTCACCATCCCCAATGAAGTCACCACTGTGGGCACAAGGGGTTTTTTAGAGTTGCCACCTAGTTTTTACAATGGTTTAGGAACCATATATATATATATAGCATCCTCCTGAGGAAGAACCTTTGATCTTGCTACTAGAGATATAGGTTCGGAGTTTAGGTATGTTTTTAGGAAGGTGTTAGGCACCCAAGACCGCCTAACCCTAAGGTTGGCCCTCCATCATTGTGTCTTATGTCTTAACCTTATTAAAAACATGTTCATCACTTGTATCTATACTCACACACACTAGAATACATCTAAGTATACAACATTGCATCATTATCCCAAAACACATACCTATCTATAAAGCAAAAGGAAGCCAAACCACACACGTATACAAACCCTAGCATTCATCTAGCATGTGAAAACCCTATCATACATCTAAAAAAAGGCAGTAACTTAATCATGGTAGCAAGGTATCATGGCAGCAAGTTATCATGGCAATCACAAAATTATATAAAGCATACAATTGGGATCAAAAAGACATAAAATGAACATTCAAACAATATACATCATCAAATGCATGTTTATACCAATGCTTGACTTACCTTTATTTTACCTTTCAGCAACGTAGCACCTATAGCATCATGTATGGACATGTGAATGCATGTTTATGGCATCAAGACGAAAGAAAACCCTAATCTAGCATATGAGGGATAAACAACAAATAAAGCATGTGAAACAAAGACTTAGATACATGTACACATATGAAAAAGGTTTAAACAGAGGCAAGATATGTGAAAAAAACAAACCAAACAAAATAGAAATCCGAACTAGGGTTTCTGGGCAAATGCTTGCGTATGCAGATAGAGGCTTGCATACGTAGGATTTAACCTGTGTACACATGCTTATGACATGCGTGTGTGGGATTGTTCAAAACCCCCTAACCCAGAAACACAAAACATAAAAACAGAGCAAAAACAAAAAACCTAATTCTAACAACCAAACATGCTTAGAACATAAAAAGAACTGTAAAACTAACATAAACAAACATGCATAAATATAAATTAAGCAATAAAACAGGCTAAAATAAAGATTAAAGGTAAAAGAGAAAAAGTAATGGTTTAAGGGATATGTTAAACAAAAAGCTTTTCGAGCTTGATTTTTGACAGTTCCCCTCAGTCAAATCTATCATAATTCAATAAAACAATGATCAGAAACTTTAAACTCAAAGGATTGTGGCTAGAAAAGGTCCCAATCAGATAAAAATGACTTAAGGGTGTTTTGTGAAAAACTCCCTTTTGATTCAATATTTTCTAGTGAATCTTAGGTTTTCCCTTCAAATTTTCTATGTGTTTTGAAAATGTACCATGTTAAGGCTTTATATGGTGGAAAAAATGGGGGTTTAGAATGACTCCCAAACGATGTGAGATTTATTCCAAACCTCAGCCATAATTGCAAAAAACTTACCTTTTTTATGCTTCTAAAACCTTAGTTGTGTGCGTAGGAGATTGCCTGTGTACGTATGTTTTGGCCCGCATATGCAGGCTACTGCCCTCATACGTGGGCCGATGGCCACTTTGGTCATTTATTTCCAAAAATAGATTTTTGTGCATTTAAAAAGTTATATTTTTCATTTTAACACTCCTCAAGTCAATTTGATATATGATTGGGCTCTAAATTGGCATTGGGCCTTAGAGTTCGGGTATCATTAGGGAATAGGGACCGAGTCTTAAGGGGTACAAAATGCGGTGTCTACACCACCCGTTTCGATTTCTCCACTTCTTTGCATCTTTGCACACTTGCCTACATATTCATTCATGAGTTTGTGTGTCGTCCATACTCCAATCCAATGGAACTATGAACACTTGATCCTAGGATACCCTCTTTTGTTTGATAACATGTTTGTTTGCCTCTTCGTGTGCTTTACATGTTTTTTTGCCCCTATTTGGCGCCTTTTGATAGCTTGTCTTTTAGCATGCTTCCTTTCTACTTGTTTCTTTGCTTGTTTGCTGGCTTATTTCTTTTTTCATTGCATGTACACGCTAGAGCATGGACACTTGGAGCAAAAGTGCGACCTCCAAGGCATGAGCAAAATGGGCAAGGATGCAAGCAAGAAGATGCAAGCCCACAAAGAGCAATGTTTAGTAGATTAGGGGGCCTAGCCCCTTCTGAGTGGTCTCCCCTCTCCTTGTACCCTTTACTTTTCCTAATCTTTGCTTAGGCTGCATTTCCTTGGTATGAAAATGTCTGTTTTACATTTCATGTACCTTGCTAGGCCATACCCTTGGAATGTTGACAATGTCTATTTATTTTCCTGCTTAGTGTGATAGCATTGTATATGATGTATGTGTGTGTGTATATATATATGCCTACGTGTGTGCAGGTGATTATGCACTTTGTATGATGGACTCTCATGGCTACGTGTGTGATCCTTTCTAGCCATGAATGGTCTTGACCTTGTGGCATGAGTATGTGCTCAAGGTGATTGTTGTAGGTGCATATTTGAGTCATACTGTGTGCATAGTCACTATGGTGTGATCGTCCTAATCCGTGTCACCAAGTGACATCGGTTTCCCTGTGTATGTGTCACGTATCAACATGCATAATGCTTGGAGGGGCTCTGGCTCGTCCTAACATAAACATGTTGGCACACGCCACATACACCACCACGAAACTCTACTGGTGCACCATAGCGCACCAAATGCAAAACTCTGCCAAATTTTCGTCGTGAAAATAGGGCATCCCCCATTGTCGTATTTTCACGTCGAAAGCTTGGCGAGAATAGCGTTTTATGTGCTATGATGCATCTGAGGCGAAATGCTGCCGAATTTCCACCACGAAAATAAAGCAAAATGCAATCGGATTTTCGCCATGGAAATTTGGCAATGCTCCTAAACACACTTGGGAAGCATCAATCGATACCACACCCTTTCCGAATCCAAACCTCAAAGCCCAATTCACTTAAAGTCCCAAAAGCTAATGCCAATTGCTCATTTTCAATTGCCAATATACGAAAATTATGATTTTATCAAAATAAAGAATTGTTTATGGACAAGCATTGTGGGGTGCCTAACACCCTCCCCACATGTAACCAGACTTCCAAACTTAAGAATCAAGATTTTTTACCCATTCACATTAGATTAGGAAAAACGAACTTTTTTTTTTTAGCCTATGATTGGTAATAAAATCAAATAGAGTCAGGTGACCAATCACACCTAGAAAAACCTAATGATTGGTGGCAACTTCACTTACTCTTGGTAATTTACTTAAAATTAACTCATATTCCAGTCACACACCTGAGGTACGACACACCTCCATATCACTCCTCCATGGAGGCGCGTAAGCGTCGCTGTAATGGGTGGTCGAGCAGTTGCAAGGCGTCGACATATATCAATATAATTTCTAAGACTTCCATGCGACTATAAGATGATGAATCATAAGTTAAAGATGCGTTTAATGATTCCAATAAAGCATGTATAGTTAGATGTTTACCTCAATAAAATATGAACTTACTAGCTACTCTAGTAGTACCACGTTATTCTATTCTTTTCAATGGAGAGAAATCCTAATTCAATCTAGGAAGACCAATCCCACTCCAATTAGTACTTTTAAATAAATTCAACTTTACATGTTAAATACATTTCCTACTTGGGCTGGAATTAACGTTTCTTATTGGGGTTGGAATTTAAAACCAGACAAAGTTTCTCTCCAAACTAGTTTGGAGAGAAACTCTTCAAACTTCTCATATATTTCTTTTTGGATGTGAATTTTGAAAATCTAACCGTTGAATTTCCTGTTTCTTATGTTCTTAACATGCATATCAAATTTTATTCAAATCGGCTATTATTTACTATTTGATCAATAAACTTATTTTTTATATACAACTTTAGATTACAAAAACTTGAAATTATAACATTTATTTGATGACATTGCAATTGATCTTTGATTTTCTTGAAATTTTGTAAGCATTAAAGATTTAATAAGAACATCTAATTTAACGGTTAGATTTTCAAAATTCACAGTGAATATAAATATATATAATGAATTTGTAGGATTTCTCTCCAAACTAGTTTGGAGAGAAACTTTGTTCTTTAAAACCCACTAAAACTTATTTCTTTAGCCTCCAAGAAGCCCATAAAACTTAAATAAGCTTCCAAGACTTTATTTCCTAATTAAACTCAAATTAAGGTTGTTTAGATAGGCTAGAACTCTAAAGGATTCCAATAACACTTAAACTCCTAATCCAAATAGATATTAATCTCTTATCATTTTTCTTAACTGATAAGGAGACTAAAAGTTTAATATGAATAATCCACAAAATAACTCTCCACATTACATATTTTTTTATTTATTTTATATGTAGATATCATAATATAAAATAATAACACCTTCAAAATAAATTAAATAATTCATTAATTTCACTTTAGAAGCAATTAAATTAAATTTAAGTGAGGTAGGTGTTACAAAAGTAAACCCTAATCTAGCATGTGAAGGACAAACAATAACAAAATATGGAGGCAAACACATATAAAGCATGAAAACAGGGCAAGACAGAAGCATATTGTACAAGCAGAATAGAGAAACAAAAGCATAAAATGTTTGGATTAAGGTTTTTGGGCATGAGTATGCATGCACATACATAGGACTTGCATGCGCAACCTAGTTGTATGCGTACGCATGCTTCGAGTATGCGTGCGCATCCTTAAAGCATGCATACGCATACATGCCTCAAAACCCTAACCTAGAAACCAATAACACAGCAGAACAGAAACTCAAATCTAGCAACCTTGCATGCTTAAATCAGCAAGGGAATATAAACCTAAGCTAAACAAACATGTTATATCGTATATGAAAAACAAAACAAGGAAAAAAAGAAGATCAAAACAGAAAAAGAAAAAGAAAAGAGACTAGAACTAATACCTAAAAGCAACAAAGCTCTTTAGCTTGATTTTGAACGTTCTCCTTAGTTAATCTATTCACAATTAAACAAAGGATAATTAATAAACTTGAAACTCGAAGATCAAGGCCAGAAAAGGCCTCAATCAAAAAAATGTTAACTTGAGAGCGTTTTTTAAAAAACTCCCTCTTTGATTCACTATTTCTAGTGAATCTGATGTTTTCCCTAAGGATTTTGTGTGTTTTGAAAAGGTACCATGTATGGGTTTTTATAGCTGAAAAATTGGGGTTTGAAACGGCTCCTAGACGATGTGGGATTTGTTCCAAAACCCAGTTTTAATGCAGAAAAACTTGTCTTTCATAGTTTTTGAAATGCTAGCATGTGCACGCATGCTAGTGTATGCGTACGCATGCATGAAGCATGCATACATAGCTTTGGAACATGCGTGAACATACGCACGTATGTGTGCACATGCCCTAAGGTTTCCTTGCCTTAATTTTCCAAAATTGATTTATTTAGTTCATGAAAAAGTTATATTTTTCCAAAAACACTTTCCTTAAGTCAATTTCAATCTAATAGAGTCCTAAACTAACCTTACGCTTTAGAATTCCAACATCATTGGGGAAAGGGGGCCTAAGTCGTAAGGGGTACAAAATGTGGTGTCTACAGAGGCTTTGATACTATGTTTGGATGTTTAGGATATACTTGATGTTAATGCCTTGCTGCCTTGTCTATGCTTTTGTTTTAGTGTAATAACATGCTTGTTTGGATTTGCCATAACGTTTCTACCCTTGGTTTATGTATGTTGCAATGCCATGATAGATGTATGTTAGGGTTTAGGATGAAATGTCACGCTGTTTGCTTAGATGTATGCTAGCATGTGTTTGCTTAGTGGAGGCCAACCCATGGGTCGGGTAGGGTTGGGTGCCTAACACCTTTCCATCCCCATACCTAAATTCTGAACATGTGATCTGATAGTAAGATCAGTCATTCCATAAAAGGCACTATACATATGGTTCCTAGACCTAATTTAGGTAGTGACTCCATTTATTTTCTCTACCCCGGTCTACTCGACCGAGGGTACTCCCCCTATTTGCACCCACATAAGGGTAATAGGATTTGGAATGACCGGAGGTGCATTGTTGGTACTTGGGGAGTCTGAGTCATTCCTAGGGAAGTTGGAACCTGCAATGATGGGCTAACCATCTCGTTGACAATGGAGGATTCTTTTATGTAAAAGATGGAAAGAGTATGGATGCAAAATAAATGAAGAATGAAGGAAGATTTCTTTCCTTTTAAATCACTAATTAGAGTCAAGTGAAAAGACGCGACATTTATGAAGATTAATGTTTGTCTGCCAAGCACGGGAAACGAAGCGACGCCAAAACGGCTAGAAGCACCCACGAGTGCCACTTACCCGATCTTCGAACGACACAAGGCATGATTACAAAGAGCATTGAAGTTTGATATGATGTGACTGTCAATGACCTTGGTCATTAACGCCATTGATAGTTAGGGGGCTAATGTACATTACACTAGCTAAGGCATGTGTGAGTGCTGACATGGTTGAATTTGAACCCTACAAATGGGCTAGCTGTGAGGAAGAAAAAGGGAACGTTGGCTAAAGAAGAGGATCTTTGGCCTATGCCAACAGTGTGACCATCTTGGGGAAAGGTAAGAACGCATCAGGCATGAACACCTAGCACTAGCACAAAAAGGGAGATAGTGACCCCAATGTTCAGATGCTATAAAACACCCCTTATTGGCTGAGTTTGTGTTAAACCACTGTTAAGGACACGTGTATCACTCCTAGCATCCCTGGTGTCCTTTTCCTTGTCCATGGCTTGCTCCCCATGTTGTAGCAGAGTCGCCCTCTATCCCATTACCCTAACATTGGTGTGTCTTCTCTTTCCTCTAGTTGTTACATAGCACAATAGCTGTATTAGGATTTGAAATGGGGGGGTCACAGTTTGACACCTGTCCTTATGTACCTAGCAACATTCCTCGTACTATAAAAGGAACATGTTGCTGAACAATTAAAGCAAGAACCTAGAAAGACAAAGAGAAATAGGCAAAAAGTCTAGAGAGAAAAGAGAGGCTTTCTTTCAGAAGAACATGACTACTATGTAAAAACACTAACTTTCACATAATAGAGAACTCTTAGGAGTAAGGGACATTCTTCCCTTACTCAGCCGTGGTTTTTCATTCATTCCAAAGGGTTTTTCACGTATTTCCCGTGTCTCCTTTACTTTCTCTATTTCACTTTTGCATTCTCTCAATGTTAGAGTGTTAAAATTTTCATTTTTATTATTCTTAAGCTTTTTCACTCAAATGTACTATTAGACACATCACCCATTTCCTTATATAGTCTTGATAAATCTAACTTGCATGTACAGGCTGAAAAGGCATAAGTGAAAGAAGAGATAGAAATAAGGCCTAACGGGCCAGCCTAGTAGAAAGTAGCAGGAGACAGAACCACAAGCCTAAGAAGAGGCAAAAAGTGGGGGCAAGCCCAATAAACCCATGTGATTCTCCATAAAAGATGAGCACGAGCAAAAAAAGTGTAAGAGTAGAACGAGACAAATTTGAGCAACAATGGCGGAAACAACGTGAGAAAGAAAGAAAACAAAAAATAAAGGGTAGTGGAAGAACCATACCATGGTCGGAGCACCACCAACTTGCACCCAACTAATGTAAGGGAGGTGGGCCCACAGTCAAGGGATTTGCAGAGGGTGTGGTTTGGTGTAGGGGCAAAAGGGCCTATTTTCAGTATCCTGCCATGACCTTTTTGGGGAGATACTTTGTTGGGATGACATCTTTACCCAAAAGGGGTGGTAGATGTTGGGGACCGCTTAATGCATGCCAGAGAGGTAAGTAGAGAAAAAGACCTAAGGCCTTATCCGTCCAAGCAAGGGAGAAAAGCCCACGGCAAAACCAAACGGATTGAGATTTCTAGTGGAATGGGTAGTGGAAGAGAGAGGATACTCGGCATGCCCAGGTGCAGTAGTGGCTGAGCAATTAATAAGTTAGTGGGCAGCTTTGAAGAGATGTTCACAATAGACAAAAATGGTTGGTGAGCCGTAGGGGTAAAAGGGAAAAATCTCATAGGGTGAGCACAGTATAAATAGGAACAATGGCCATAAATAGAAGGGGAGAGCAACTAAGGCAAGAAATAGTGAGAGCCGAAAGATAAATAATAGAGAAAAGGAAAGAGTTAAGTAAAAAGAAAAAAGAGTAAACATAACAGAAAGGCATGCATCAATAGGCTACTTTTTCCCTCCTTTTGACAACAAAACCCCTCTTTGAAATCCCAAAGTAGTGACAAGTAGCCATATAGGCCCATTCCCCAGAATGCAAAACTTTGATGGCTTAAACTAGTAGCAAGGTTTTTCAAGTTGGGGTTCAGGTTCTTTTTGGTTTACTTCTTGCGAGTGGACTTATCACTTTACATTCAGCTACATTATCTTTGTATTTTGATGTCTCATTTAATATATTGCCATATTGATTGTGTTAAACGTTTCCCTGAACACATTTCTCCGCTATAACTTATCTTTCTGCCATAAGGCATTCGCTTTAAATTTACGAATATGAATTGACATTCACGAATTGATACATACTCGTATTTGTTGATATCTGCTAGAATAGTGGGTCAGACCTAACTCTCCGACCCATAGTAGAATAGGCCTTAGCCCAATAGCACAAAAAGGCTCCCATAAAACCCAAAACCTAAGTTCTCTTCGTATAGTTTGTATTGGTTTGGTGTTATGCTCAATATTATTTGTTTATAAATTTGCTCTTATTTGTGGTGATGTTATTCTAATAATAATAATAATAGTAGTAGTAATTTAAATAAAAATTGTCCAACCCGATCCAAGTGGGTTGGGTTAGGTTGCGTTGAATCTCTATGATAGATTGGATTGGGTTGAATTTTTTTTTAACCTGCTATAGTGGGTTGGGTTGAAAAAACCCTTCAACAAGACCCAACCTGAGCCATGCATACTTCTAATTCTATTTCTTTCATTAGTCCTTGTTTCAAAATAGATTTATCTATTCTTGATTTCTTAGCTTATACTCTGACTTGACAAAACTTTGCCAAAAAGAGAGAAGAAGAAACCAATTCAAAGTTTTGTTATTACCTTTTTTTTTTTTTTTTTTTTAGGAAAAAAGTTTTGTTATTTTTTAAATAATAAAGATTAGCATTCTAGTACGAATATAGTAGAAGAGAAGAAGAATATTTGAACCAATTCAAATAAAGCAAATTGGCGTCAAAGATGTTGGTCCCCTCCACACAATTACACTTCCCTCACTATCGGTCTATCACAAAGCTCCAACCGTTGATATCCATAGCCCACAAATCTCATTCCCACCTCACAAATCATGATTATATACACTAGCCTCATTATACAATGAGACTTCTTTTTTTTTTTTTGGAGTTTAGAATCTTAATTTTTCATTAATCCCAATTTTTGGATTATGACACTTAGTAGTTATCTTAAATAAAGACTGCGTGTAGATAAAGATAACATGGGAGACATGACTTGAGATGTATTTAGTGGTTACACATATAAATGCTCTATTTTAAAACAAATATAATTGCTTTAGAAAAAATGTTTCAATTTGAATTTATCTATTGTTAGTGAGGTTACACAAGATTTTTGAAAATGAGTAAACTGTTAGGTTTAGTGTGTGTTAATTTTCAAGAAAAAAAATGTATCAATATATATATATATATATATCTAAATAGAGAGTGTGATTTTAGGAAAAAAAAATCTTGAATAGTTAAATCGATATTTATCTGATAGATTTTTGTTTTTGAATCTTGTTGAATTACAATTTTAATTCTATTTCTTATTTTTTAGGAATAAGGACTATATAATTAGATTATGGACCTTTTTTTTTTTTTATTTTTTTTTTTTTTTTTAATTTTTTAGAGATGAGATAAATACCATACTCTTTTAAAAAAATAAATGACAAAATTTAATTATAAAATTAATTATAGCCTAAAGCTATAACCTTACTCAATAAAATGAACATTACTACATATTTTGGATATCTAACCGTTGAATTGCATGTTCTTTACGCTCTTAATACACATGTTAAATTTTGTGTCAATTGGATATTCTTTACTTCATAATCTATAAGCTTATATTTTATAGACATTTTTAAACTACAAAAACTTGCAATTTAAACAATTTATTGATGACATATTTATTGATTTTTAATTTTCTATAAATTTTGCAAGCATGAAGGATATTGCAAGAAGATGTGATCCAATGGTGGATTTGTCAAAATTCATTTCCAATAAAAAGATATTGAATAAGGGTATAGCCTAAAGACTATAACTAATTTTATAACTAAACTTTGTTCTAAAATAAATACCATACTCCATTAATATATCAATATTTATCTCCCCTTCCCATTATATCTACCATTTTTATTATTATTTTATTTACAGTTACCTAGGTAGTTTGTGGAGATTGATAGTGATGAATAAAATGTTAGTTTTACACAAAATTAATAATAAGAAAATTTTATTCCAATTTTGTTTTTAGAAAATTTAAAATTACTATAAAGTTCATATATGTAATAATAAATATAATTAATGCTACATTAACAACATATAATATATTCAAATATACTGTTTTTTGAGAAAAATATTCAAATGCAATTATGATTTCAGATTTCTAATTGATAAAATTTATTGATTGCTTATTAAAGAAGACAACATAATATATATTGTAGGGACTCAGTTTAGAAAGGTTCCCTAACAATACATTTCTAGAGAGTGGGACGAAGGGTTAGGCCCTAACAGACTAGCAACGAAACACAAGCCACCTTTTACCATTGAAGGGGAGTGAACCCAATTTACAACTAAGGGTAGCTCCTCGGCACTTGTCCGAGGAGGTTCCTTCCCCTTTCCTCCCCTTGAATTGCTTTGCTCACCCTCCTTATATAGTTCTCCTCCTCCTCTCTAATTCTTCCTTCTGTTGATCATCCATTTGCCTTCCCTCTGACCGTCCGTCCCATCAGAGGCCTTATCAGTACTCGAGTGGTTCACAATGATCAATGTTACCCTGTCAAGGGGTTACATCCCCATTAATGCGGCCAGGGGGGTTAGATAAGCGCATTTAGTGTGGAGGTGACAACCTGTTCTGGGCCTGTCCCCTACTTGAAATTAGCCTCGGTACGCCGAGGACAGGGATGTCCTCAGCGGGGTCCAAAAAAGCATAGGTCTTCATACACCAGTCTCGGACGATCATCCCTCCTCGTTATGGGCCTTGGGCCAAATGCAAGATGGGCCCAGACTACCAGGCCTACGGGCCCCATAATAGCCCCTCAAAATCCTGCTGCTCGTTCCCTCGGACGGGGAGGAGGGTTTTGATACCTACAGGTCCTCGTGGCCAACGCCATAGAGAAGTCTCTTCTCCTTCCCGCCGACATGGCTGAACTTGGGAGTAAGAGTGGGCGAGAGGTTGCCTTTAACCTTAAGAGATATCTAGGCATGGTGGGTCCCCTGATACCTGTTTATCTTACTTGAACTTTGTTGCTTAGCACCTCCCTTCTCTTTACGGCGCACCTGTTTTTATTGGCAGGCTGTCTAGGCCTTTTTCAAGCTGGACGAGGAGGCTTTTGCTGAGGTAACGCTTTAGCACAGGAGCGTGACAAGTTCTTGAAGGCTGCGAGGACCCTTAAGAGATTTGAGGTAGATCTAAAAAAGAGGCGATCGAAAATCTGGAGGAGATGACAAAGGCCAGAGATAATGCGGCCCCTGACCTAACCACGACTACGAAGCAGGCCGAGGATCAGACCAAGCGGTGGCAGGATGTCGAGGGCCACCTACGAACTGCCAAAGAGGACATTGCCAACCTGAAGAAAAAGTTGGCCGAGGCAGCCAGCGCAAGGGGTATTGCCGAGTATGCCAGGGACGAGGCTGTGAGGGCCAAAGACGAAGCGGTGTTTGCGAGAATAGGCGCTAAGCGCTTCACAGAACAGGTGGAAGAGGAGGCTTTTGCCGAGGGGGTGGCCAAGACTGAAGCCACCCTCAAAGCTCAAATTCCTGTAGTGTGCGGGCGCTTCTGTTATGAGACCTGACATGAAGCCCTCAACCAAGCGGGGGTTGATGTCTTGTCTGACCTTAGGAGGGCGGAGAGAGTATTTTACCCTTCCGCAATTTGCGAGGTTGTTCCTGTTGCTTCCGAGGAGAGGTCTGCATTATCGGCGGCAAGTGAAAGTCATAACGGAGCCGCTGAGGACATATCTGCAGCTGACAGACCTTTTGAAGGGGCCGAGCCCCATAGAGCGTTGGAGGGGGCTAGAACCAAGGGTCAAGAAATGCCCTAAGAGGTGGTAAGGCTTCCTGCTAGCTCCCCAGCCACACTTACGGTTCCTCCGATTACCCCTACCATGGAAGGGCCCTTTGAAGTAGCCCCTCCAAGACAAGGTCCCTAGGTGTTGGTTAAAGCCTTTTGACAAGCCTCCTCAAGACAATTTACTTACTAAGCTGAAGGGAAATGACATATGGCATAGGACACTATTATTTGCTTTCTTTTTCATTCCATTTTACTTTTTGCCTCAGGGGCATTGTAACGAAACTATATACTTTCTATTTGAAATGAATATTCACTATTTTGCTTCTAATTATTGATGCTTCCTTTTTCTTGCCGTACTTTAATATTTTGCTCAATACCTTGGTTCCGTTCTGGATTTGGTCTCATGAGACCATCAGCTATCCTTCGGGCATGAATCCGAGGATCGCATCACAATTCGGTTCTAGCGAACGCTTCGGTTCCTCTGTAAATAGTTAGTTTAACCCTTCGGTTCTTCTGTAAGTAGCTAGTTTCCCCATGAGTTTGAGTCTTTGGACCATGCAATACCTTGGTTTTGTCTAGTACCCAGGTATAGCTGAGTAGTTAGTTTCCCCATAGGCTTTAGTCCGAGGACCATGTAATGCCTTGGTTCTGTCTAACACTTCCATTCTTCTGTAAGTATCTAGTTTCTCCATAGGTTTGAGTTCTTGGACCATGCAATACCTTGGTTCTGTCTAGTACCCAGGTATAGCCGAGTAGTTAGTTTCCCCATAGGCTTGAGTCCGAGGACCATGCAATGCCTTGGTTCTTTCTAACGCTTCCATTCTTCTGTAAGTATCTAGTTTCCCCATAGGTTTGAGTCCTTGGACCATGCAATACCTTGGTTCTATCTAGTATCCAGGTATAGCCGAGTAGTTAGTTTCCCCATAGGCTTGAGTCCGAGGACCATGCAATGCCTTGGTTCTGTCTAACACTTCTATTCTTCTGTAAGTATCTAGTTTCCCCATAGGTTTGAGTCCTTGGACCATGCTATACCTTGGTTTTGTCTAGTACCCAAGTATAGCCGAGTAGTTAGTTTCCCCATAGGCTTGAGTCCGAGGACCATGCAATGCTTTGGTTCTGTCTAACACTTCTATTCTTTTGTAAGTATCTAGTTTCCCCATAAGTTTGAGTCCTTAGACCATGCAATACCTTGGTTCTGTCTAGTACCCAGGTATAGCCGAGTAGTTAGTTTCCCCATAGGCTTGAGTCCGAGGACCATGCAATACCTTGGTTCTGTCTAACACTTCCATTTTTCTGTAAGTATTTAGTTTCCCCATAGGTTTGAGTCCTTGGACCATGCAATACCTTGGTTCTGTCTAGTACCCAGGTATAGCCGAGTAGTTAGTTTTCCCATAGGCTTGAGTCCGAGGACCATGCAATGCCTTGGTTCTGTCTAACACTTTCATTCTTCTGTAAGTATCTAGTTTCCCCATAGGTTTGAGTCCTTGGACCATGCAATACCTTGATTCTGTCTAGTACCCACGTATAGCCGAGTAGTTAGTTTCTCCATAGGCTTGAGTCCAAGGACCATGCAATGCCTTGGTTCTGTCTAACACTTCCATTCTTCTGTAAGTATCTAGTTTCCGCATAGATTTGAGTCATTGGACCATGCAATACCTTGGTTCTGTCTAGTACCTAGGTATAGCCGAGTAGTTAGTTTACCCATAGGCTTGAGTCCGAGGACCATGCAATGTCTTGGTTCTGTTTAACACTTTTATTCTTCTGTAAGTATCTAGTTTCCCCATAGGTTTAAGTCCTTGGACCATGCAATACCTTGGTTCTGTCTAGTACCCAGGTATAGTCGAGTAATTAGTTTCCCTATAGGCTTGAGTTCGAGGACCATGCAATGCCTTGGTTCTGTCTAACACTTCCATTCTTCTGTAAGTATCTAGTTTCCCCATAGGTTTGAGTCCTTGGACCATGCAATACCTTAGTTCTGTCTAGTACCTAGGTATAGCCGAGTAGTTAGTTTCCCCATAGGCTTGAGTCCGAGGACCATGCAATGCCTTGGTTCTGTCTAACACTTCCATTCTTCTGTAAGTATCTAGTTTCCGCATAGATTTGAGTCATTGGACCATGCAATACCTTGGTTCTGTCTAGTACCCAGGTATAGCCGAGTAGTTAGTTTACCCATAGGCTTGAGTCCGAGGACCATGCAATGTCTTGGTTCTGTCTAACACTTCTATTCTTCTGTAAGTATCTAGTTTCCCCATAGGTTTGAGTCTTTGGACCATGCAATACCTTGGTTCTGTCTAGTACCTAGGTATAGCCGAGTAGTTAGTTTTCCCATAGGCTTGAGTCCGAGGACCATGCAATGCCTTGGTTCTGTCTAACACTTCCATTCTTCTGTATGAAGTGGTTTGTCCTCGGACCGTTTTATTGGAAACGGTTCCTCCTCGGGTCGGACTATTAACTCTACGGTGCTTTGGGCAGGGGTGGTTTGGACTCTGATCTTACATGTGGCATTGACCTCGCCTTCAATTCAAGTTCCCATCTTCTTCACTTACGAGGCGTCCCTTAGCCGTTTGCGTTCTGCGCTTGACGTTTCGATACGCGAGACATGCCTTCATTAATATCCTCGTGAATTGATACAAATCCAGCGGTCTACGGTCTCCTTGGGATTTGGTCCGGATTAGTACCGCTGATAATTCTCTTTTCAAACTTTGTGTGGATTAATTCCCACCAGTCTTCATCCTCTATATAAGACTTTCTGGAGGAAACGTTTCTCCACACTCCATGAACTTTCCAACACAACTAGAAACACGTCCCTTCAGCTCCCCGAGCCCCTTCAATAACCCTGCCAGGATTGTGACCAGAGTTGGGAGATATGGGGCAGCCCTGGGTGGGTGTGAGGACACACAGGCCAAAGGTCCTACCGCCCCGGCTAAGAGCCGTTGTGACCGCAGCCCCCACCAGACTTCCGGCGTGGCAAAGCCTAGACGGAACCCTGATAGTGCCATGTGTGGTGGCCAGGAAGGATGTCCCTGAAGTACCTAACACTCCTCCCTGGGGCGTACCCCTACCGATGGAGATGCGCAAAATCACGTCATGGCTGGTGCCCGAGTGTTGCCGTCTCCAACGGCCAACGCTCGTGAGGATTTGAGAGAATCAAGGAAACATCATGGGGGAGGGCTTCCCGGTGCCCTTGCGTTGGCTCATCTCTTTGTTCCAGCTCCGCCGCACCGGACAAGGAGTTGTTGGTAGCCTTGAAGCATGCTAGCCTCAGTCCCATTCCCTCTAGCTAGTTTTGGAACAGGTCCACCTGGGCCTCTGTTTGTAGAATTAGCTTGTAAAATTAGCTTTAAAACAAGCCTGCCTGAGCCTCTGTTTGTATCTTGTACTTTCCGTTTAATAAAATAATATGACGTTCCTTTTCTTTTCTGTTGAATCTTTTACTTTTCTGCAATGTTTGTTTTGTTTTTTTTTTTTTTTTTTAATGCGTCGCTACCAACCTTCCGTAAAATAGCTACTTAGGAACGATCGCCCGTTGCGCCTGCCAGTGCACTAATCCTTCCCACAGATGGCGCTAATTGTATGGACTCAGTTTAAAAAGGTTCCCTAACAATACATTTCTAGAGAGTGGGACGAAGGATTAGGCCCTAACAGACTAGCAACGGAACACAAGCCACCTTTTACCATTGAAGGGGAGTGAACCCAATTTACAACTAAGGGTAGCTCCTCGGCACTTGTCCGAGGAGGTTCCTCCCCCTGAACTGCTTTGCTCGCCCTCCTTATATAGTTCTCCTCCTCCTCTCTAATTCTTCCTTCTGTTGATTATCCATTTGCCTTCCCTCTGACCGTCGAGTGGTTCACAATGATCAATGTTACCCTGTCAAGGGGTTACATCTCCATTAATGCGGCCAAGGGGGTTAGATGAGCGCATTTAGTGTGGAGGTGACAACCTGTTCTGGGCCTGTCCCCCACCTGAAATTAGTCTCAGTACGCCGAGGACATGGATGTCCTCGGCGGGGTCCAAAAAAGTATAGGTCTTCATACACCAGCCTCAGACAATCATCCCTCCTCATCATGGGCCTTGGGCCAAATGCAAGATAGGCCCGGGCTACCAGGCCTACGGGCCCCACACATATATACATATATATATGTTTAAATATTTAAAAATTATTAACAACAATTTATAATATTAGGGATTGTTTGGTACCGATGTTTAAATAACAATAACATTTCTTATACATATTTTTATAACACTCAAACACATATTTTTACAACATTAAAAACTGAATAACGGTAATAAAAATCTCCAACAAAACGGAACTTAATTTCTATCTATAGCACCTGATAATTTTCATGGATTTTTTAGAAAATAACAATAAAACCCAAACAATAGTATAAGTTAGGCAATGTTTGAAACTATATTGGTTTATAATAATTCGAGTCCAGAGAAATCAATTTCCCTGTTCATTCGCCTACTTTACCCGTGGCTGAGGTGGAAAAGTTATCTACGTAGGCCAAGAAATCGAGTTCACTGAACTCGTTTCCTATACACAAAAAAACCGAGTTCACTAGACTCGATTTTCATACATGGAAATCGAGTCCACTGAACTCGTTTTCCATGTATAAAAATCGAGTCCAGTGAACTCGGTTTTTTTGTGTAAAAAAAACATGTCGTCCATGTCCAGCTATGACGAATGAAGAACAAAGAACAACCCAGCAAACGAACGTGGTTTCTTACCGAGGAACCCAGGCACCGATTCTGACCAAACCCCGACGAACCCAGCAACACCGACGAGCAAACGAAGAACCTAGGCGCCGATTCTGACCAAACCCTGGCTGGCGATGGAAATCGGATCGGACGTGGTTTCTTGCCGCCGCTCCAGTGGAAGAATGAATCAACGACGCACGCAGCAAAGCACAAAAAACAACCTAGCAATACCCATCAACCTAGGTGGCGAAGCACGAAGAACAACCCAGCAATACCGACGAATGAACACAAAACCCAGCAAACGAAGAACAAACGATGATTTCAATGAAGAACAACGATACCCAGGCACTGATTCTGACCAACGATGCCGACGAACCTAGGCGCTGATGCAAACCCAGTGGAGGAGAGAAGAACACGTTGGGGAGTGGGTTTGATTTGTTTTGGATTTGATTTTTTCATGGGTTTTTAGGGCTTGGAAGTGGAAACCCAGGCAGCATTTGGGGAAAAAAAAGGAAAGGGAAGAACACGAAAAAAATCAGTGTAAGTTTTTTGGCTATACTAAAATCGAGTTCAGAGGACTCGGTTTCCATTAAGCTAAAACGAGTCCTTTGGACTCGACTTCAATGAAGAAAAAGCGAGTTCTTTGGACTCAATTTTCGGCTTACGTCGACATTTTGTCCAGCTCAACTTCTGGTGCGATGGGAAATCGAGTGCAATATACTCGGTTTATATATCAAAATCGACCCCTTTGAAGTCGAATTGTTAAAAACCAAAATAGTTTCAAACCTTGGTTAACTAATAATATTGTTTGAGTTTTATAGTTATTTTCTAAAAAAATCCTAATTTTCAAGGCAAAAAGTCAAAAACTGATGAATTTCTCAATCACACACAACTCACTGTACAAACAAATACACCTTTAGAGGGCTCTCTCTTTGTCAAGCAAAGAAACGTTCAGGCACTTTCTTCTTCTCCTAAATTCTGTCTCTCTCTGCTGATAACGAATCATTCCCCCCCTCTCTCTAACAAACTGACGCATATATTTGTTCTCTTTCTGATCGATTTTCTTCTGCTGTGAGCTTCATTACTTCAAAGGGTAAGTAAAAGTTTTCATCGTCAAACTTTGCCCATAACTATTTTGCTTCATGAATTTGCATTGTTACACCCAATGTGTACACGCATAAAGATACGTGATTGTATGTATTTGTATATGTTAGTGGGTGTGGCATTTTGGATTTGGGTTTTGATTGATCATAATCAATATTTGAGTTTCTCTCTTCTGGGTTTGCAATGATTTTGTTATTTATTACTATTAGTATAGTCATTTGGGTTTTTATTTTGTACTATGTTTGGTTGCCGAGAAATTGGAGGAAAATTTGAGGGGTTAATCATTCTGGGTTTTTGATATACATGTTAATTAATGACTTTGAATGCCAGGAAAAAATTCATCTGCCCGACCCGGACTGGTTTGTTGAGGATCCATAACCATTAATTTCAGTACCTTGTTGGGTTTTGCTCCGTGAATTTGCATTGCTACACCCAATATGTAAACAGACACGATTGTATGTGTATATGTTATTGGGTGGGTGCGTGATTGGATGTGAGTTTTGATTGATCAGAACCAAAGTTTGAGTTTCTCTCTTCTATTTGACAAATGGGTTGGGCCGGTTGGCAATAATTTTGTCATTTATTAGTATCATTATTTGGGTTTTTAGTTATACACTTATACTCTGGTTGCCGAGAAAATGGAGAAATATTGGAGGGATTATTCATTCTGTGTTTTTGAGATATATATATATATATATGTATGTATGTATGTATGTATCACTCAAGCAGGTAATGACTTTGGACGGTATAGGATGATGGAAAAGAATGCATGTGGCCAGCCTTGATTAGTTTGTTGAGGATCCATAGCCAACCATAAAATTTTGAGACTAAGGCTTGGTTGTTGTTGTTGTATAAATGCGTGTGTGATTTTGACTATTTGGGATGTGAGCAAGTGTAACAAAAAAAAAAATCCAAGAATGGTAGAAGATTTTGGCTTTGTTGTGTTGTACTTTTGCAGTTGGATGCCAAAACACATAAAATGAGTAAATCTTCATTTTATTTTTCCGTTTTTCTTGTAAGGACCTATTTATGAGCATGGATTTTAAATCTTGAAATTATGATCAAGAAATGTGTTGTTCTGTGTGTGTGGGAGTGGGTATGGTTGAGGCAGAAGTGAACTAATTAAGGTTTAGTAATTTATGCAAATACTACTAGCTTAAGCAGGTTGTTGTGACTTATTATGCCCAAGCAGGTTGAGATTACAATAAAATTATGAGGAATTAGTTTATGATAAGGTTCTACAAAACCAGAACCTATGATAGAGCAGCTGACTTCGAGGGCAGCTAGCCTTCAAGAATTAGGGAAAAGAGAGAGAGATAGGAAAAGAATGTAACTGACACAAAAGATTCTTTCATTGCTTAAGTCCCCCATATAACTAGTACTCTTTATATACTTGTACATGTCTATCCCTTAGTTGTAACTAACTAACAGAATAGGAATCTCAACTAACTACTAACAGTTTAGCAGTTATATGGTACAACAGCTTGCTATACAATTTTCTGCACTCACTCACTTGGCCAATGATCCTAACAATATCCCCCCCTTTAAAGCACCTTGCCCACAAGGTGAGGGAAATGTTGTTATAAATTGTATAAGTTCTCCCAGTTGCACCATCTTGATTGCTTCCTTGCCATTGGACTAATACTTGAATGATGGATCTGTTTCGAAGCTTGTGAGACCTCTCTTGCAGCACTGCAGCAGGTTCATGGTTAACAATGCCTTTTGTAGTAATATCTGGTAAGATAGGAATGGGAATGACTTGCTGTCCCAGTTTGGCCTTAAGGTAGGACACATGAAATACTGGATGAATTAAGGCATTGGAGGGTAGGTTCAGCTTGTAAGCTACTTCACCTATCTTTTGCAGAACTTGGAATGGCCCATAGTACTTAGGAGCTAGCTTTCCAAGAGTTTTATGATTAATTGACTTCTGTCTATAAGGTTGCAGCTTCAAATACACCCACTCCCCCGCTTCAAATGACCTTTCAGACCTATGCTTATCAGGTTGCAGCTTCATTCTTTCTTGAGCTAAAACCAGATTATGCTTTAGCAATGACAATATCTGCTGTCTAGACCTGAGATGCATATCAACTGCCTCCACTCTAGTAGTTCCAAGAACATAATCCATTAATCTTGGTGGTAAATAACCATATAGAGCTTCAAAAGGATTTGTTTTAGTGGAGGTGTGAAAATTGGTATTGAACCAATATTTAGCAAAAGGCAACCAATCAATCCAAGCAGTAGGTTTATCAGCTGCAAATGCCCTTAAATATTGCTCCAAGCTCTTGTTCACCACTTCAGTTTGCCCATCTGTTTGTGGATGATAGGTTGAAGACATGGCCAATTCTATTCCTTGCAGTTGCATCAATTCCTTCCAGAACTGTGAAGTGAAAGTAGGATCTCTGTCTCTTACAATGAAAGCTGGCATTCCATGCAACTTAAGAACATTCTGCACATACAATTTTGCCACCTTGGAAGCTGTGTAAGGATGCGCTGAAGGAATGAAATGAACATATTTGGTCAACCTATCCACAACTACTAAAACCACATTTTTCTAGTGGGATTTAGGAAGACCCTCAATAAAGTCCATACTTACATCTGGCCAAGGTATAGCAGGAATGGGCAAAGGTTGAAGTAACCCAGCTGGCTTACAAGTCTCATGCTTAATTCTCTGAAAAGTGTCACACTCTCTTATATGCTGCCTTAAGTCCATCCTTAATCCAGGCCAGTAGAAATCTTGTTGAATTCTGTGCAAGGTCTTCAAATAGCCTGAATGTTCTCCTAAAGGACTGTTGTGCACATAGTGCAAGACAGAAGATTTGAGATGGCTATTAGGCCCCAAATAGATTCGACCCTTGTATAATAAGAGGCCATTCAGCATTGTGAACTCTTTGGGAATTTCCCTTCCAATTGAAAATCTTGAAGCAGTTTGTGTAGGTTAGGATTAGACTCATAACTATCCTTAAGTTCAGCAATCCAAGTAGGAGTGGGAAAAGAGATAATGCATAAAGTACAAGCACTAGAGGAAGCACCCTCCTCGCCCTCCTTCTTGGACAATGCATCAACTACCAAGTTGTCCTTATCCTTCTTGTATTCAACTATGAAAGCATACCCCATAAGCTTGGAAATCCATTTCTGTTGAGTTGGAGTGCCAACCCTCTAATCTAGCAAGAACTTGAGACTATCCTGATCAATCTTGATAAGAAAGGGCCTTTGCACCAAATATGACCTCCATTTTTTGACAGCTTTCACCAAAGCAAGGAGTTCCTTTTCATAAGTGGAGAGAGAGTAAGAGCCTTTCCCTTCAAAGCTTGGCTATGAAAAGCAATGGGCCTGCTATTTTGCATTAAGACAGCACCCAACCCAAGACCAGAGGTATCACATTCCATTGTGAAGGTTTGAGAAAAATCTAGTAAAGCCAACACTAGAGGATTGGAAATAGCTAACTTGAGATGATTGAAAGCCTGTTTAGCCTTGTCAGTCCATGAAAAGGAATTCTTCTTCAATAGAGCAGTTAAAGGTGCTGCTATTTGACTATACCCCTTGACAGATTTTCTGTAGGAGTCAGTTAGACCAAGGAAGCCCCTTAAAGCCTTAATATCTTTAGGAATAAGCCACTGTTGCATAGCAGCTGTCTTTCTAGGGTCAATTTTAACACCCTCCCTTAAGATAATATGGCCTAGATACTCCACTTCCTCTCAAGCAAACATGCACTTGGATTTTTTTGCAAACAAGTGATGCTTAGCCAGCAATCCTAATACAATCTTGAAGTGCTCAACATGGTTAGACAGGGATTGACTATAAACCAGTATATTATTAAAAAATACTAACACAAACTTCCTTAAATAAGGTTTAAAAACCTCATTCATGAAGGATTGAAATGTGGAAGGGGCATTGGTCAAACCAAATGGAATTACAAGGAACTCATAATGTCCTTCATGGGTTCTAAAAGTAGTTTTAGGGACATCATGTTCTTTCATTCTAATTTGGTGATAACTTGATCTTAGATCAAGTTTAGAAAAAAGGCTAGCTCCATTCAATTCATCTAAGGCACTATTTGGGTACCGATTATTGCGCCCATGTTTGGACGCAAAACGCATTTCAGGCCTTTTTTTATTTTTATTTTTATTTTTATTTTTAACTAGCGCCTATTGCACTGTTCATAGAACATGAACAGTGCAAATAGGCATATCTACAGTAACCCTTTGGTGAACGGTAAATTTTTTATTTATTATTTTATTATTTTTAGTTTTTAACAAAATAAGCGGTATCTAAACTCACCCTAAGAGTTCATCAATGACAGGAATTGGGTATTTATCTTTAATTGTAGCCTGATTCAAAGCCCTGTAGTCAACACACATATGCCAACCATCTGCTATCCTTACTAAAGAGGATAGGGAAAGCAAAAGGACTTTGGCTTTTCCTAATAGACCCCACCTCCAATAATTCTTTTAGTATTTTTTCAATTTCAGTTTTTTGGTAATAGGGATACCTGTAGGGTCTTTGGCAAAGTGGTTGGGTGCCCTCCTTGAGATTACTTTGGTGTTCATGTCCCCTTAGAGGTGGTAGACCTGCTGGTGTAGCAAATACCCCATCAAACTCTTGCAACAAAGACTCAATAGCAGCTGGGCATTGGTTTTGATCAACTGCAGCAGACTGCACTGCTATGTGAACAAGTAGACCTTTCTTAGTAGGTTCCTTGAGGAATTGGGAAGCATCTTGGAAGCTAGTACTTGCTGCCTCAATTCCATGTTACACAATTTGCTGTCCTTCATACAAAAACCCCATAGTCAATAGTTTAAAATCCCAGCTAATAAACCCTAATGTACTGAGCCATTGAGTACCAAGTACCACGTCACAACCTCCTAAAAGATAACACATGTAATTGCACATAGAACTTATAGCCCTATATTACCGCAAGAACATCTTTGCACAACCTCTTTGTCTTTATTATCTCACCATTAGCTACTTTAACTTCAAGAATTTGTGATGTATCTATTGGAATTTGCAACTTGATTGCTTTTGCAGCATTAATGAAATTGTGGGAGCTACTAGAATCTAAGAGAATGATTAAAAATTCTCTAAGAATCTTGCCCTTGTCTCTCATAGTTCTAGGTGAAGGACTTCCAACCAAAGCATACAAGGTTATTTTAGCTTCTAACTTCTCTTCTTGCACAACTACAACATTATCTATTGGTCCCTCAACCAACTCAGTAATTTGCACCCCAGATACTGAATCTTGAATTACCTCAATACCTTCTAACAAAAATAGTTTGGCATTCTTACATCGATGCCCCAATACCCACTTTTCATCACAGTTATGGCAAAGTCCCTTTTTTTTCTTTCTTTCTTCCATTTGAGTAGTTGAAATTCTTTTAATGGGTATTCTTGTTTTCTCTTCTATGAAACCACTAACTTTAGGAGGCATACCAAGTATTGAAGACTTACCTGAATCATGCCACACCTTGGTGCTCTTCTCACACCCCATCAAGTATTCCTCTTGGATCTTTGCCAGACCAAAAGCTTCATTCAACGTAGGAGGGTTCAACATCTGGACTAGTAGTCTGACTTCATCTTTAGGGCCACTCAAGAAACAACTTAGTTTGTGTTGTGGAGATAAGCATCTGATTTTGTTTGACAATCGAAGCCTTGTTAAAGCTTCCATTGGATCATCATAGGAAGTGGTACCAAACATGAGCAGCAAAGCTTGTACTGGTGTTTCCCATCGATCAAAAATTCCAGATTCTTCACAATCTTGATACCAAACCAGAGCCTCCCCATCCATATGGAAGGAAGCCAATACCAATTTTTCATTAGTTGAAACATTGTAATACTTGAAGTATTGGTTTGCCTTGTAAACCCTAGTTGTAGGGTTCTCTCCCCAAAACCCTGGAAATTCCAATTTCATGGGGCAAGAGCTGAGAGGCACAAACAATTGCAGAACTGGGTTGTGGAGTATGAGCTTGAGGGTTGCATGGTCTATTAGCTTCATTGGAACTCAGCTTCTGCAACACCAGGGCTAATTGCTGATTCATCTCATTCAGATTACGAGTATGAACATTAAGTGTTTGATGAATTTCTTGTATGTCTTTGGTATGATGATTTGAATTAGTTCTCAAGGATGCAATTGCTTCATTCATTGCAGCAGTGGAACGAGTCTCAGTCATGGTGGAAATGGTTGGATCGAATTGCTCTGATACCACTTGATAAGGTTTTGCAAAACCAGAACCTATGATAGAGCAGCTGACTTCGAGGGTAGCTAGCCTCCAAGAATTGGGGAAAAGAGAAAGAGATAGGAAAATAATATAACTGACACAAGATTATTTCATTGCTTAAGTCCCCCATTCAACTAGTACTCTATATACTTGTACATGTCTATCCCTTAGCTGTAACTAACATAACAGGAATCTCAACTAACTACTAACAGTTTAGCAGTTATATGGTACAGCAGCTCACTATACAATTTTCTGCACTCACTCACCCAGCCAATGATCCTAGCAGTTTGATGGGTTGAACTAATATTTTGTTGATACATTTATATTTAAACTCTTATATTAATGCATGAATCTATGTATGTGGCATGTATGTATGCAATGGAGAATCAATAGATCACCTCCTTCTCCGTTGTCCTATTGCTATGGAATTGTGGACTGGTGTTCTCTTTGTTTGGTGTTCATTGTTTTATACCGAAGATGGTGGTTGACTTTTAGCTTGCTAGCAAGGGAAGTTTGGGTGACATCGGAATTGTGTTATATGGATGGCTGTTCCTCATTACTTGATGTGGTCCATTTGGCTGTTCCTCATTCCTGATCTTAAACTCTTCTTCTTCAAAACCTTATTGGATTGGTTGTCTGTAATAGGCAGTCATTCTATTTTTTTGGTTTTTTCTTTGTTGGATGCTTGTAATTTGTGTTTTTGATTGTTCTTGTCCCTAGTGTATACTTCCTATATACTTGGGTGACACTATTTTTGATATTCTAATAAAATTTTCTCATTACTTATATAAAAAAAAAATGTATGGTGTATGGCCTTCTGTATGTATGTGTATATACATGCATATGTAAATCTTCATCTGGGTACTGAGCATTGCGAAATAAGTTTGAATTTAGGCTTCCAATATTTGGGCTTTATGGGGAAAGAATCTTTACTGAACAGACCCTAAGCCCTTATGCAATTATTTTGCTTATTCAAGTTCAATTTTGGGAAACAACCAACATAAATTGAACATTTAATATTCTTTTTATTGTCCTTACAATAAACATGAGGGTAAATGAATCGAAAACAACTTGAGAAAGCTTTGAAGTTTTTTCCCCTTTCAAGTGCACATTTAGTTTATAAACTTCTTTGATAACTGTTGTTAATTGGGGAGAATTGGTGAATAGTGAGAATACATGGCTTATTGAATTTATCAAAATTTCAAGAATTACATTGTATTTTTCCACTTGTTAATAGCGTGGTTCTGTTGGGTGATTGTACCATTGTGTATAGGCTGGCTAAGGCAAGTGGCTGCATGAGACATGTTATCTTTTTTCTTTGCATAGAGGTGGAAGATTGTAATAATGGCTTCAAGAGCAATCTTGCAAAGGAGGAGAAACCTGTTCAATTCCCTAAATCAATCCACTCTCTTGATTCGAGGTTTCCAAAGTTTTGAGCATGGACGACCATCCCCAACTAATGAATTAGTGAATTCAAGCTTGGTTGCAAATCATGCAATTGCAGGCACTGATTACAGAAATGAAGGAGGTTTATCTTCAGTGAACAAGGATGGATCACCAGCTCTTTTAACAGCAGGATTTCATAGGCATAGCTCCATTGTTAGTCCAACTCTTGGTTATGGAATTGGAAGGGAAAATTTTATTCCTCATTTTGGAGTTTGGTGGATTTCACAATCTATTCACTATGCTTCCACAGCTGCAGCTGGTCAACCTGAAACAGCTGGTGGTAATGATGAAAATGAACAAAAGGTTGCTAAAAAAGCGAAGGAAGCTTCACCAGAGGAGTGTGATCAAGCAGTTGAAGGTTTGAGTAATGTTAAAGCCAAAGCAAAAGCTAAGCAGATGCAAGAACCTCAAAAGAGTGTTGAATCTATAATGAAGAAAGTATGGGCCAAGCTTCTGGGGATTGGTCCTGCTTTGAGAGCTGTTGCCTCCATGAGCAGGTTTAGAACACTTTTTCTGTTGTGTTTGTCTGTTTGATCTAATTTAACTTGTTTAGTACTTATTTTTTTATTGTACATATAGGGAGGACTGGGCTACGAAGTTGGTCCATTGGAAGGATGAATTTAAATCTACATTGCAACACTATTGGTTGGGTACAAAACTACTTTGGGCTGATGTTAGGATCAGCTCAAGGTTATTGTTAAAGCTTGCTAAGGGGAAGAGTCTTTCTAGAAGGGAGAGACAGCAACTAACGCGCACCACAGCTGACATTTTTAGGCTAGTTCCTGTTGCAGTTTTTATTATAGTTCCATTTATGGAGTTCTTGCTGCCAGTATTCCTGAAATTATTTCCCAACATGTTGCCATCAACCTTCCAGGACAAGATGAAAGAAGAGGTAATGGTTCTGATGTTTGTCAAAATGCTCTTTGTAAGCTACATACAATTCCTATTTCATAGTTTTGGAGGACAATGAACCAACCTCTTTGGTCTCTTCCCTTTGTTAACTCTTTAAAGTTTTATTTATTTATAACCCTTATAAGAGGGTGGTGCCCAAAAGTTTTACTCTTATTGCTAATCCGTTGGTCTAGGTCACTGCCCATGAATTTTTGTTACAAAGCATACTAGTCTATAAGGTTCCTGTGTACATTGCTTTTAGGAATTTTCTATTAAAAATGTACTATAAAGGGATTGAGTTTAAAGTTAATTACATGGTGAGTGTTTTATATTCTTTGGTTATGGATTCTTTCTAAGTGAGTTTGACTATTTGTTTTTGCATGGATTCTTTAGGTATCTTTTCCTCTTGCTTTAATTCATGATCAAATACTTATCTTTGTTATAACTATTTTAATTACATTAGTTCTTATTAAAAGTTTTTAGTGAGGGGCAATTTATGTCTTCTTTATGGCACATCTAAGACACTATTCATGAAGAAAGTTCTGTTTTCATAAGAGTGTGATGATTGTACTAAAAAAATACAGAGTTTGATGATTAGTTAAGAAAATACAAGATAAAAATAATTTTCCTGCTCAATTTTCAACAAGCTACCATAGATTTGACTCCATGTGAAGATTTAACAATTTTATAGGCTCTTTTTGAGAAAGTTAGAATACATTTATTGATTGCGCTGCTGGCATTTCTTTAGGCGAAAAAAATAGAAGAAAAAACTTCACTGCCAGTCTGCAAGTTATGTTATTTAGTTGGATGTAATGCTAAACTATTGATTCCTATAGATTTGTGTCATCTGAATTTCCACAACTATTGCACAAGCTGCAAATTCCAATGTTTTTTGCTTGAGCTATACTGACTATTTGGTGTCTCATGTACCTGAGCACCTAAAATGTTGGTTCTTCTGGGCAAGTTATAAAAAAACCAATGAATTACTTTTTATTTATCTATGTTGGCAATGAATTACTTTTTATAACTCTGCAGTTAAGGAGAGTGATATCCTCATCCATGCCTAAACCACACCCCTCTCTACCCTTCCCCCCCCCCACCCTTTCTCTCCCTCCCTCCCTCCCTACCACACAGCCAACACCTTTCCCTCCTCTGCTCCCCTCTCTACCACTGCCATTCAACCAGCCACCTCTTCCATCCCCGGGATTCTTCCCATCACCATTCCCATTCCCATCCCCTGTTGTTTTTTTTTTTTTCATTTCATTCTTTTTGTCCACCTCATTCTTCTTCTCTGAACACCCCACCTCAATCAGACCTGCCTTTACAACCACCATTATGGCCTAGACCAGCCACTACAATATCACCCACACCTCTTCCTAACAAAGTGCCTCCCCCTATCACAACTCTTAAACCTTCTCCTCAGGGCAGAGGGGGCAGTAAAGGTTCTTTTCGCATAGATTCCAAAACATTTTCTTTATCCTTTGACGACAGGAGGGCCGATTCTCATGCTATTCACGAACGTCGTCGAAATATTAAAAGTACTGTGTGGATGGGTAGTAAGGGATTGGAATTGATTCTCGCATGTTTTGCCGATATTAGTGATTGGGTTCTAGGAAAGGATAACTTGTGCAAACAATACAGAGTAAATAATAAGTTTTTCAAATTTCGGGGAAGGTCGAATAAGGCTAGTATTTTTGTGGAGATAGCTGTGAATTATGGTGGAACTCGTCGTGGTTAGGTTATGGTACCTGCGAGCTCAAACCAGTCTAGGTGGTGCTTGTTTACAACAGAATTAGATAGATTCCTATCAGGTTCAAACACTGTGTGGATGGAAGGGAAGACTTCTGATGAAGCTATTGGTGGTGATCTGACGGATGGTGGTGGACAAAATCGGAAGAAATATTTCAAAATCGATAACTAGCGGAAGTTAAGGAATTTTGAAATTTCTAGAGCTATTTCAGGACATAACATGCTGAAGGGTGATATTGGCATTACAGTTTATTCTATAAATGGCAGACCCACGCGTGAGTTTACGTTTGAGTTAACTTCTGCCAATTTGGTGCTGAAGGTGTCTAAATTAGTTAGGGGAAAAAAAGTGGTAAGGTGGATGAACCCAAATACTCCTCACAAGTCCAATAATAGTGGGCCTGTTATGTTAAAAATTGCACCTGGGCATGAAAAAGCCCATTTAGCTGACCCAAGAGGTAAGGCCCAAGGGGAGGTTTCTTTTCCTCTTAGTTTGGGCGTGTTTTGTAATTAGAGTGAAAGTGTGGTGGGCGAGAGCTCAAGGCCACCGATGGAATCGACAGTGATATCAGTGATGCCTGAAGCTTCGACGACAAGTATATCACCGATATCCAGCTCTGATCAAGCTTTGGAGCTTCTCACATCCAACCCGACAAGAGTGTTAGGAGATCCAGAGGTCGGAAAATCCTTGGCTTCAAGGAGTAGCTCCGTTGCAGAGGCTCTTGACTTCGTTAAGGCTAGTTCTTCTATGGGCTCAGTCTCTAATGCTGAGGTAACTCATGGACCAGGCAATTGAGACTCTAGGTCCACTGGTGATATGGTGGTTAGCTCAACAAATGCAGTGATTGAGGCTCCGATTCTGAAAGTTGTGTCATCGATCCTTGGTCGATATCCATAGGTGGTTCAAAATCGATTTTCTCCTCTCTCAGACCTAGGTAATTTTTGTAGATGAGTTTGTGGAAGGGGAAGATCATGAAGAAGAACAGAGGAGTTATCACCATGATAATGCGACGCTACAAAGGTCAATGAATTCTGTTGGGGAATTTCAGTCAGATTCTAGGCTTCATCTCCTTTTGCGGGAGACCAGTGAAGTATTTGACCATAGTTGTGGTAGTGGAGAGAGATATTTGTGTGTTGGAGTGTGACCCTCTGTCTCTGTGGGAACCCAATGAACTCAGAGAGTTGGTGCTGGTTTAGGACTCTACAGAAGGAACTCAGGTGACAAAGTCAAGGCCACCTTCGAACTAGGTGTCCCAGTTGATGAAAAATTTCTGTAACATGGTGGATTTCCTTATCATGAAACACGAAGCTCAATGTTTGGCTCTGTTTTGCCTTTTAGAACAGAAGTGTCTCAAGGTGATTGATGATGGGTGCCCAAGCGACCTGCATATTCAGGGTCACAAGGTCTCCGGGAGCTTAAGGGGCTTATCTCTAACGTTAATTATGACGGTGTCTCTTCTAGGAGTAGGAGCAGAGTTTCTTCGACTGCTATGGGGGTTGTTGGTAGTTGTAAATGACTCTACGACTACTTTCTTGGAATGTAAGGGGGCTTAACAATCCCTGAAAAAGAGAGGTTTGTAAGAATCTTCTAAAAGATTGGAAGTGCGATATTGTATGTTTTCAAGAAACGAAAGTATCTTCTACTGATGTTGTTTTTGTTCGGAGTTTATGGGGTAGTCCTTTCATTGATTGGGCTGTTTTGGACGCTGTACAGACTTTCAGAGGGGTCTTGCTAATTTGGGATAAGAGGGCTTTTGAAAAATTGGATGTCATTGCTGGACAATTTTCTTCTAGTGTCTTCCTAAGAGGTGCGGTCCATGACTTTGTTTGGGCTTGTACAAGTGTGTATGGCCCCAATGATGATAGACAGAGAGCTACTTTGTGGGAGGAGTTGTCTCAGGTGCATGCCAGATGGCCCATGGCATGGTGCTTAGTAGGTGATTTCAATATCATTAGGTACCCAAGTGAAAGGTTTGGCTGTGAGTCGTTTAGCCCTGCTATGTTTGCATTCTCGGACTTTATAGAGAGTAATTCTTTAGTTGATTTACCTTTAGAGGAGGGTTCCTTCACTTGGTTTAGAGATTCTAGTCTTCCCTCTATGTCAATAATTGACAGGGCTTTGGTTTCTCTAGATTGGGAGGAACATTTTGAGAATGTATCCCCAAGGGTGCTTTCTTGTGTTATTTCAAACCATTGCCCTCTTTTGTTGGAAGCTGGTGCTGTTCGACGTGGTCGGAGTGCCTTTAAATTTGAAAATATATGGTTGAAAGTTAAGGGTTTTGTTGATAGAGTTCAGCAATGGTGGAATGGATACAATTTTGTGGGTTTACCAAGTTTTGTTTTGGCTCAAAAATTGAGGGCTTTGAAAGCAGATTTAAAAAAGTGGAACAGGGAGGAGTTTGGTGACTTGGCTTTTAGAAAGAAAAACTTACTGATTGAACTGATGGGTTTAGATGGGAGAGAGGAGTTGCTGGGGCTTTCGAATGGGAAACAATTCCGTTGAATTCAACTCAAAGGAGACATAGAACAATTGGCTTCTCTTGAGGAAATTTCTTGGAGACAAAAATCTCGGGCTTTGTATGTGAAGGAGGGAGATAATAATACTCGTTTCTTTCATAGATTAGCAAACTTTCATAGAAATGCTAATTAAATTAAGAGGATTGAGGTGGATGGCATTTTTTATAAGGATGAGTCGGATGTGCGCTCCCAATTAGTTCTCTTTTATTAGGGGCTATATGAGGAAACTGAATTGGGGCACCCTACTATAGATGGTTTAGATTTTGCTTGTATTGAAAAGGAGGAGAGGTTGTCCTTAGAGAAGGAGTTCATGAAGGAGGAAGTTATCCAAGTCTTAAGGGAGATGGAGGGTGATAAAACCCCTGGTCCTGATGGTTTCACCATGGCTTTCTTTCATAAATGTTGGAGTGTTGTGAAAAAGGATATCACGGATTTTTATTTTTTTTTCATCGGCACTCTGTGTTTGAACAGTCTATGAATGCTTCGTTTCTCACTTTAATTCCTAAGAAGTGTAATGTTGTTAACATTAAGGACTTCCGCCCAATCAGTTTGGTGGGTAGTGTGTACAAACTGTTGTCCAAGGTGTTGGCTAACAGGTTAGGAGCGATTTTGGATAATCTCATCTCTGAGACTCAAAATTCGTTTGTTGGTGAAGGGCAAATTCTAGATTCAGTGGTCATTGCAAATGAATGTCTAGATAGTAGGCTGAAGAGTCGGTTACCAGGTACCAGGTACCAGGTGTGGTTTGCAAGCTTGATATTGAAAAAGCATATGACCATGTTAACTGGGAGGCCTTGTTTTATTTGTTGGACCGGATGGGTTTTGGGTTGAAATGGAGGGGGTGGATTAAGGCTTGTGTTACCTCTGTCCGTTTTTCAATCCTGGTAAATGGATCCCCTTAAGGTTTTTTTGAAAGCTCTCGTGGGTTCAGACAAGGAGACCTATTATCCCCGCTTCTATTTCTCTTGATAATGGAGGTTTTAAGAAAAATTTTGAAGAAGACAGAGGAGAATAACCTTATTTGGGGTTTTCATGTGGGAGCAGTGAATTTTGTTGGCGTGCAGATTTCCCTTTTGTTGTTTGCGAACGACACTATCTTATTTTGTGATGCCTCTAGGGAACAGTTGTTGTCCATAAGGTAGGCATTGTCTTGTTTTCAGGCTTTTACGGGTTTGAAGGTTAATGTTGGGAAAAGTGAGATTGTCCCTATTGGGGAGCTGAATAATCTAGTTGCATTGGCTAGTATTCTTCAATGTAGAGCAGGGAGTTTTCCTATGAAATATTTGGGGATGCCATTGGGAACTTATTTTAAAACATCTTCGATTTGGAATCCTATTTTGGAGAAGATGAAGAAGAAACTATCAGGGTGGAAGCATCTCTATTTATCTAATGGTGGTAGGCTCACATTACTAAGGAGCACTCTCTCAAGTCTTCCAACATACTTTTTATCTCTCTTCACTATTCCTAAAATTGTGGTTACTAGAATGAAAAGTATTCAGAGGAATTTTTTTTGGGGGTCTTCTGAGGGGAGTTTCAAATATCTTTTGGTGGCTTGGGAAAGGGTGTTTCCCTGTTAAATTGGGTGGTTTGCAAATAAGAAGTGTGGCGTTGTTTAATCAAGCTTAATTAGAAAAATGGTTGTGGCGTTATGGGCATGAAGTTACCCATCTTTGGCGAAGAATTATCTCCACAAAATATGGTGAGGGTCAAGGGGTGATGTACAAAAGTGTGCAGGAGGACTCATGGATTTGGCCTTTGGAGAAGCATTCATAAAGGGTGGGAGAGTTTTTCTAAGCATCTGTCTTTTGTAGTGGGTGAAGGCACCGGTATCTGCTTCTGGCATGATAGATGGATTGGGGATAATACCCTAAAAGATCTCTATCCTGAGCTCTATGTGTGTTCAGTTGCCAAGGATGCATGCATCTCTGAGGTTTTGTGGATTCTGGAAGGAGGTACTTTTAGAGTGTGGAATTTAAGGTTTTATAGAGCTTTTGAAGTTTGGGAGCTAGCTGCATCTTATTCTCTTCTTTAGTTTATCCAACCTCATATTCCTTGAGGTGATAGAAGGGATACTCTTTGTTGGCGGCTTAAAGGTGATGGTAAGTTTGACACCCGATCTTATTATTAAGCAATTCAGGGTACTCCGAATTTTTTGTTTCCTTGGAAGGGTGTTTGGAAACCAAAGATTCTTAAGCGAGTGACTTTCTTCTTATGGACAACTGCTCACGATTGGATTCTCACATTGGATAATCTAATGCTTAGGGGTCGCCCTTTGGTAAATCGGTGTTGTATGTGTTGTTGTGATGGGGAGTCGATAGACCATCTTCTGCTTCATTGTCTTGTTACACATACCTCATGGACCTTCATGCTTTAAGCCTTTGGTATTCATTGGGTTTTGCCAGGATCGGTGGCGGGATTGTTATCTCGCTGGCATCAGTGGCTTGGGAAGCATAACTCGAATATTTGGAATTTGATTCCATGGTGCTTAATGTGAATTGTTTGGTTGAAACAAAATCGTCACTCCTTTGAAAACAGTGTATTTGTTTATACTGGTCCTTGTGTACCTTGAATGGCCATTGAAACAAGGTTTTATAACTTTGTATCTTTTGTAGCTTGAATAAACATCTTTATGCACAACTTAACATTATGAGCTTTATGGCTCTTTGTGTGATTAGAAAGTACGAGTTAATCATTCTTACTCATAACTATGTCACTCATTTTGAGGGGAATAACTAAAAAAATCCTAAGAAAAAGGAATAAATAACCATTTCACCACTAAAACTCGTCAACCATAAACGCCTATATGCAATTCATAAAAGCCGTGTTCTGTAAGGTATAGCACTTACATAGCAAGAAAAAGGGTGTTTGAATAAAAAATCAAAGGGTATTTTCTCTTCTCTCTCTTATATACTCATGCATGATATGCTAAATTGAGCTTAAAAGAAAAATATGCAAAGATGTGATCAAAAGAAAAAGAAAAAGCAAAAAGAATCAAATGCTTTGAAATATGATTGCAAGTGTGTTTCTAAGAGATGTGAAAGTTATATGATGTAAATTCAAAGGTGAAAGTCTCCATCAAACGCTTATGATTGTGTGAGTTTTTATGATTCTCTTATATCATTATTTTTGCATGTTGAGATATTTATGCTTACTTGCAAAAGTTTAACACAATGCATGCAATTCTTTGCTACTCTTGATACAAATGTATAAGTACAATGTGATTTGGCTATCACAAGAAATACATGTATTAGTAGAAGCTTACTAAACTGTCTTGACTTATTTTTGTGAATAAAATATGTTGGACTGTTTAGTGCTTTGGGATTGTGAATGCATTCCCTTTTGAGTTTGATGTTTGAGTGATTAATCATGCTTTTAGAGCTTTTGATGTATGGTTGGTATTGTTTTTATCTTTTTTGCTTACTCTTCATGCTTTTTCTCTCTTGAAAAATCATGTTTTTGTGCATCTCAATAGAAGCTTGATAGCAGCCTTGATACCTCTCGACACCTCTCAATACTTCCTTGATACATGCCACTTCTATCGAACTTTTTCTAGGTTTATTTCGATGCCTCTTGACACTACCCCAATCCATCGAGCCAATTTTCTCAATTCTCTATTTGCTAGATACCTCCTCGATACATCGAAGATTTTTTGCCGTCGACACCTCCTCGATACCTCTTGATAGAAGCTCGATCTATCAAGAACATAGGTTCTATATAAAGTAGAGGGTCAACCCGGTTCATTTCTCACTCAAATACTTCAATCTCTCCTCGATAGCTCTCGATTCCTCTCACCTCTTTCCATCAAATCAAGCCTTCTAATCCAATTTTCGACCTCCTAGCTTCTTCAAATCATTGGTATGTGGTCTAAACTCATTCTTTTTCATTATTTTCATACATTTCATGCATTTTAGAACTAGGTTTTTAAGTTTTTGGAAATTTTTTCCTTTTTTTTTTTTTTTTGAAATTATGGGTGTGGGTGTTCAATATAGTTGATTATATTGTCATGCATTGCATTCTAAGCACATTTAAACTTATTCTCATGCATTTTTTATAGGTTGTGTGCTTGATTATGTTGAATGTTGTAGTTTGGATTGGGTTTTATCCATGATGCAATTTTTTTTTACACAACACATGTTCATGCATTCCCATGCATTGTTCTTCTCCTTTCTCTTACTCTTCTGAGTATGTGTGTTTCTCTCTCTACTTTAGTTTATTTAACAATGGCACCCAAAGCATAGAAATCCGTTCCTTCTAAAAATCCCATCTCGCATTTTGCTTATACTTCTTCTATTCCTCCTCAACTCCGGTTCTATGACTCTAATAGCCATAAGGAATTCGAAGAGAAGTTTTTTGGCTAGGTTATTCACTTAAATTGTTAGGTCATCCTATCTGATTTTTCAAATATTACGGTATCCAGATCGTTTAGATCACATGGGTGGGAGTTCCTATGTGAACGACCAGTTACCTATCCTAGCGTGTTTATAAAGGAGTTTTACTCCAATACATACAATGTCGATAATTCTGTATCTAGGTTCTTGACACAATTTTGTGGTACATGTATAGTTGTTACACCAGAGCTTATCTCCGATGTACTCCAAGTTCCTAGAGTAGACAGTCCTAACTACCTAGCCTCTCCTGTGCTTAGAGCTCTCTCTAGAGATGTTTTAGCTTCTCGCTTTTGTGAGCGTTCTACGTCCTAGGGACACAAACTTAGCTTTGTTACCCATGACTTTGCTAAAGATCCACAGATCTCTAACATGGTGATGATGTTTATTCTTACTCCACGTTCTCACTATGACACCATCACTAAGCCTCGTGCTTGTTTTCTTTATTCTCTACTAGAGGGACTATCCATAGACTTTCCCTCTTGCATGATTCTATCCATTCTGGATACGTTTTGTGACAGTGCGAGTCATGATAAACTCGTCTTTTCTTCCTTTATCAAGCACATTCTTTTTACACGCAAGTGTTTCTATTCCTTCCTTTTTCCACTTCTCTATTATGGGTGCTATTGGTAAGGAATCTATAGTTAGGAGCTTTCTCAGCTGGTCGCTAAGACCAAGCGTCCACAAGTTGATACCACTCCTGCTTAGCGAGAGGAAGCTGAGTTTCGTGCTGCAGAGGATGCTGTCTATACTCACCGTCCCTCTACCTCATCTACTCCTCCTTCTTCTTCCTCCTCTAGAGTAGACACTACCTTACTTACCATCCTTAATCAGCTCCAGCTCGTATGTGATGTCATTAGAGAGATTCAAGATACTTAGGCTACTCATATGATCATCTTAACCATATCTCTAATAAGATGAGTCAGATGAACACTAGGATTGGATGTATAGCTTGCTGTTAGTCTCGACTTGGTGGATTTGCTCTCTCTCCAGAGCGTGAGTCCTCGAATGCTCCTTTAGATAGTGGAGATGATGATGAGATGACTACCTCACAATGATTTACCCTTTGTCCATCATGACAAAAAGGGAAAGTAGCTATGAGAGTAGTTAGACATAGTTGATAGGGGGAGAGTTAGGTAGTTTTGAGGGATGTAGTGAGGATTTTGATATAAAGTAGATGTGTTATCTTCCTACTTGTGTCTTTTGGTTTTGTAACTATTTTACATATATTATGCTTATTGATGATATATATAATGATGATGTATGTTTCCTTTCTTCTCTATTTTAGCCTTAAATTTTGTAGAACTTTTAAGAGATTTCATACAAAATTTTATGGCTCTTTTCTTCTCTGTCTTCTCGCATGTGTTGTCTCTTTTCTCACCTCTTACACATATCTTGATTTAAATAACTTGTCTATTTTTCACACATGATGCCTTGATAGATCTTGTTTAGTTTTTCATTTTTAAGACACGTTGCAAAGTCTTATTCATACATTGATCTCTCTTCTTACAAAGTTTTTCAAGAGTTCAAATATTAGAGTACAATTATTTTTATGTGTAAATCATGAGCATAATATATTCTAGAACATTCAATGTACTCTTGTGGTTTTGTCACGGATTGCCAAAGGAAAATATTGTTAAGGTCATATTTTTCATGTATTGGCAAATCTTTTGACAAAATGCACTTTACTTATAATTGGGTAATTCTCAGTAGATTCTAGAATATCATGAATTTTGTCTCTTAACTATAACAAGTGGTATTATTGAAGACATAAAGACTACACAAAGAAACAAGTGAGAAAAGCTGAAAATAGTAAACCTTGACACAAGCTCGATAGAAGGCTTCTATCAAGAATTAATGAAGAACCTCGATACCTCTTGATTTATCGAGCTTCGTAACTCTAGTATTTTCAGATTTGTTTTTCAACCCATGATGATTTGGACTTCTAGGGTTTCATTCACTAAACTTCTAGGGGATATAAAAGGTTTATTTTAAAGTCATCATAATACACAGAGACTCAATTAGAGAATCTATACACTTATTATGAAGTTTCTGTGTTCTTATGTACCTTAGGGTTTTGTAACCAAGTGCTCTCTTCTCTATAAGTGTATTGAAGTACTTTGCATCCAACAACAAACTTCAAGTTGCTAGGAGTTAGTCACTATAAAATCAAGACCAATTGAGGATTGGCGTAAGGATTCAACTCTAGGTTAGTACTTTGTGATAGGCCAAATTTTGGGGTAAGATTCCTTGTACTTGTAATCTCTTGATTTTGATTAGTGATTCTTGATAGTGGTAACCTGAAAATCAACCAGTGAGATTTTTGCCTTGTGAGAGGTTTTCCCCATTAGTCAACAAATCACCATGTCAAATTTACTTTTTGCTACACTTTAGACTATTTGGTAATTTGTTCGTGCCTCCATGATTTTGCATGTAATTTAACCTAATTAATCAACTTGGGTAATTGAATTAATTAATTTGGTCAATCTAGAACCCAACACTATTAATATAGGCTCTTAAAATTGTGGGTAACTTTTTTTCTTTTTGAGAGGAAAATTTGTGGGTTGCCTACATACCACTAACCCAACTTTTAGTGACTTTGGATTTCAGTAAATTTTTTAGGTAATAAATGCAAATTTTCCTTTATCATATTTTTTTTAAAAAAAAATTTTTCCAAATATGAAATTTATTAATCTAGATAATTATTAATAAGAATTTGTTATGACCATGTTTTTATATGGAACTATTTATTCTATTATTTAAAGAAAATATAATGTGGCAGGATTCTATTTGAAGAGTTTTAATGTAGAATAGAATTTAAAATTAATTAAAAATGTATATTACAATAATGACGTTAAAATTGTAAGGACTCAAAAACTTATGCAGTAAAATTTATGGGGTCAACCAAAAGTTAAACTCCTCTAAAATACACATGAAAATATGATCTTTTTTCTCTCTTTTATTTTCTATTTATTGTGTAAATATGAAATTTGAATAGGGCAAAACTTAGGTATAGTAGTTAAATATTATTCCTTAGGTTCCCTTCTTAAGATTCAGCCATATGGATTTTTTCTCATGAGATGAAAGTGTATTTTTTAGTTAAGTAGGCAGTTGGCTGAATCTTAAGAGGGAAACCTAAGGAACAGCACCTAAGGTACTGTAACTAAGTTTTGTCCATTTGAATATTATGATAGTTATTAACTAACATTTATTATGATTTTGTTTGTATAGAACTATATTCTAGAATTATATATTTATTATGATCCTTTTTGTATAGGAACTAAATATTCTATCATTTAAAGAGAATAACAAAGTTTGGCTACAAACATGGTTCCAGCCTAAAGTTTCAACCTCCTCCAAGACACTAACATGTGTTATTATTTGCACGACTCACTTAACCACACTCACCCAACTAATACTTGTCATCTGCATTGCACATGTTAGCTTCTTAGAAGAAGTTGAAGCCTAAGTTCGCAACTAAGTTTTTAGCCAAAATTTTTCCTAAAGAGAATAAGATTACAAAATTTAATTAAAATAATAACATATAAAATTGAAGGGCCTCAAAAACATACGTGACACAATATTACGAAGTCAGCCAAAAGTCAAACTTTGGTTTTATATACATAGTAGATTATAGATTAGTCATGGAATGCATGAAAAATTTTAACAAAATATTTTTTTCTTCCTTTTTTTTTAATAAATATAAAATTTGACAATTATGATAATTATTTATAAGCATTTAATATGATCGTGTTAGTATATAAAATTATCTACTCTACAATAAAAAGAAAATACAATATGAAAAGGTTCTAAAGGAAGGTTTACAACTTTAAATATATCATAGAATTTAAAATCAATTGACAAATATATTAGAATAATGATGTCTCAAAAGCTTCTGAAACAAAATTATAAGATGTTAATTAAAAGTCAAATGTTTTCAATTTTATATTATATTATATTATAGATTTGTAAATTTCCATGTTTAACTCTCTGTGTCTCCTTTTAATTTCAAACTGTATTTTTTTTTTCTTTTTTTATTGAGAAAAAATTTCAATCCTTATTAATTCTAGTAAAAAAATCTATAAAAAAAATTTAAAAAAAAAAAATGTTCAGTTTTTTCTTAGAAATGATAAAATCCTAGTGATTGCATGAACTAAACGAAAAAGGAATGGACAATGACATATTATTCTATAAATAGAAAAAGGGTTTTTCTATAAGTAGAAAGATGTGTGAGAAAGAAAAAGAGAGAAACCTGGAGCTGGCGTAATCAAAGAGCTTTCCTGTTGCAGAAAAACAATGAGAGCAATTTCAGCATCGCAGAGAGTTGAGAGCTCGCAAGCCTTCTTAAAAAGCCCCCTTCTCCTCTTTGAGAAAGTCACCTGCCTTGCCGTTGTGTTGTCAATCTTCTTAATCTGAATTTTCTTTCTCGTCATTTTTCCCGGGTAAGTGATCAGACCCTTTGCATCAAGTCAAACCAAATTATATAAGTACAAACTAGTATTTATAAATACCATAATTTATAGTACAGATAGTATGTTTAGAGAATAGTTCGAAAATAAATGTTAGAAATAAAAAAATAAATCTGTACGGAAGAGGAATAATTATCTTTGATAGCATCTCAATCAAAGTATCAGATCAAAATCGTGTCCTAGAGATAGCAAATCTGAAGTCCTATGCATTACAAATCTATTTTGTTCATGATTGTAAATCATGAACAAAATTAAACACGAAAAACAAAAGACAAAAGAAGAAAAATGAAAGCAACAGTTAAACTAGTTTTTTTTACCAAAAATAGGGGATAAAAACTAAATAAATAAATAAAAGATTCTTTAAAACTTAAAGAAATCAAAAACTGCACTTGCTCACCCAAAAAAAAGAAGTAAAATAAAAACAAAATCTAAGCAAAGCTTCACACAAAATGTCAGTCAATTGAGCAGATCTTTTACAAGTCTTGTGGTTATAAAACAGAGAGAGAGGAATGTACTATGTACAAGAAAGGAAAAAGGAAAAAGGAAAAGATGGGTTTTTGCGTAAAAGAGAAAAAAGACTGGCACTTTGCCAAATTTAGCCAAGAATCTGAAAGGGTGAAACCAACCCACGAAGAAGGAAAGTAAGAGGAAGTGTTAAAAGCACCGTGAATGTGTACGGTAAAGAAGATTTTATGAAGAAGAAGAACAGTGAACCCTACCTTAGCTATATAGTACATCCAAGCTCATTGAGTTCGCAAATTAATTGCAACGGATGGTGGGAGATAATGGGATTGGCCAGATTTCCTATTTTCATCTTTTGCCTTTCTTTGTTTCAAAGTTATTGTCGTTTGTAATGCTGCTGTTGACATCTCCCACAGAACCAGAAACGAAGCCACCAATGGTATGAAGAGAGAGAAAGAGGGAATGACTGAGACCAATAGCTTTTAGAGAGAGAGAGAGAAAGTGACTGAGACAGAATGAACTAGGTTTATATTTTTGGGGGGACCATTGCTATAAGTCTATAAGTTCAAGAAAATTAAGATTCCGTTTATGGCCGAGCCAAGGGGCTGTCCGCAATTTCAGAATTTGGGAAATGGAATCTAATGAACATTTGTGGGGGCATTCTAGGCATATCCTCTTTATAATAAAAGCGGCTATGCCGCTGCAGTGCTTTTGCACTGTACATCCAGTGCAAAAGCACTGTTGTAGCACCATAGGTACAACAGTCGTGAATCTTTTTTTTTTCCCAGTAACCCGTATGTCGTACTTTTGCACTGTACACCCAGTGCGCACTGTAGCCACAAAAGTGATTTGGTTTAATTAATTACTTTTTTTTTTTTTTTTAAGTAGTCCGTTTGTATTTTTTTTTTTTAATATTTATATAAGATGGTATATATATTGTTATACTGACACAATAAATTTTATAATATTTTTATAATTATTGACCAGCACTGTAACTACAGTGCCTAAAGTTTTTTTTTTTGTTTGGTAATTGATTTGTGTTTTTTTTAAGCACAAACACACATACAAAGCTTTTACACTGTACACCCAATGCAAAAGCACTGTTATAGCACGTAGCTACAACGGTGCTTTGGTTTAGTTAGTCACTTTTTTTTTTTTTACTAATCGGTTTGAGTTTTTTTTAAAAAAAATATTTGTGTAAGCTGGTATATATATTGTTATACTAACACAATAAATTTTATAATATTTTCACAATTATTGACTGGCACTGTAGCTACAGTGCTTAAAATTTTTTTTTATTTTTGTTAGTAATTGGTTTGTGTTTTTTTATTTCTTTTAAATATTTATATAAGTTGATGTATATTTTGTTATACTGACACAACAAAGTGCATGCATTGTAGCATTGTAGCTACAACAGTGCTTTTGGTTTAGTTAACAGCTCTGTAGTTATAGTGCCTAAAGTTTTTTTTTTTTTTCCAATAATCGGTTTGTGTTTTTTTTTCTTTTAAATATTTATATAAGCTGGTATATATATTGTTATACTGACGCAATAAATTTCACAATATTTTCACAATTATTGATCAGCACTATAGCTACAATGCCTAAAGTTTTTTTTTTTTCCAGTAATCGGTTTATTTGTTTTCCCTTTTAAATATTTATGTAAGCTAATAATATATTGTTATACTAACACAACAAATTTCAACATATTTTCACAACTATTGACGTGTCAATTTCTTACAAATCAAAATAAAATAATAAAATATGAGACTGTGACCAACCACAACTAAAAATAAATGTTTTGAGAATATGTTACAACACTTATTGTGTAGTGTTTTTAGTTTATTCAACTAACACAGTAGATCTAGTCTAAAGTTTTTTTTTTTTTAGTAATCAATTTGTGTTTTTTTTTTTTTCCTTTTAAATATTTATGTAAGCTAGTATATATATTGTTATACTGACACAATAAATTTCACAATTATTGACGTGTCAATTTCTTACAAGTCGAAATAGAATAATAAAATATGAGACTATAATCAACCACAACTAAAAATAAATGTTTCGAGAAAATGTTACAACACTTATTGTTATCACAATATTTTCACAATCGTTGAGATTTCAATTTTTTATATATCAAATAAAAAAATGCTAAGTCTACAATATTTTAACATTAATTTCTACAATGCCATAAAAAAAAATTTCAGTTATCTGTTTGTGTTTTTTTTTTTTTTTTTTTTTTNAAAAAAGGAAAAGATGGGTTTTTGCGTAAAAGAGAAAAAAGACTGGCACTTTGCCAAATTTAGCCAAGAATCTGAAAGGGTGAAACCAACCCACGAAGAAGGAAAGTAAGAGGAAGTGTTAAAAGCACCGTGAATGTGTACGGTAAAGAAGATTTTATGAAGAAGAAGAACAGTGAACCCTACCTTAGCTATATAGTACATCCAAGCTCATTGAGTTCGCAAATTAATTGCAACGGATGGTGGGAGATAATGGGATTGGCCAGATTTCCTATTTTCATCTTTTGCCTTTCTTTGTTTCAAAGTTATTGTCGTTTGTAATGCTGCTGTTGACATCTCCCACAGAACCAGAAACGAAGCCACCAATGGTATGAAGAGAGAGAAAGAGGGAATGACTGAGACCAATAGCTTTTAGAGAGAGAGAGAGAAAGTGACTGAGACAGAATGAACTAGGTTTATATTTTTGGGGGGACCATTGCTATAAGTCTATAAGTTCAAGAAAATTAAGATTCCGTTTATGGCCGAGCCAAGGGGCTGTCCGCAATTTCAGAATTTGGGAAATGGAATCTAATGAACATTTGTGGGGGCATTCTAGGCATATCCTCTTTATAATAAAAGCGGCTATGCCGCTGCAGTGCTTTTGCACTGTACATCCAGTGCAAAAGCACTGTTGTAGCACCATAGGTACAACAGTCGTGAATCTTTTTTTTTTCCCAGTAACCCGTATGTCGTACTTTTGCACTGTACACCCAGTGCGCACTGTAGCCACAAAAGTGATTTGGTTTAATTAATTACTTTTTTTTTTTTTTTTAAGTAGTCCGTTTGTATTTTTTTTTTTTAATATTTATATAAGATGGTATATATATTGTTATACTGACACAATAAATTTTATAATATTTTTATAATTATTGACCAGCACTGTAACTACAGTGCCTAAAGTTTTTTTTTTTGTTTGGTAATTGATTTGTGTTTTTTTTAAGCACAAACACACATACAAAGCTTTTACACTGTACACCCAATGCAAAAGCACTGTTATAGCACGTAGCTACAACGGTGCTTTGGTTTAGTTAGTCACTTTTTTTTTTTTTACTAATCGGTTTGAGTTTTTTTTAAAAAAAATATTTGTGTAAGCTGGTATATATATTGTTATACTAACACAATAAATTTTATAATATTTTCACAATTATTGACTGGCACTGTAGCTACAGTGCTTAAAATTTTTTTTTATTTTTGTTAGTAATTGGTTTGTGTTTTTTTATTTCTTTTAAATATTTATATAAGTTGATGTATATTTTGTTATACTGACACAACAAAGTGCATGCACTGTAGCATTGTAGCTACAACAGTGCTTTTGGTTTAGTTAACAGCTCTGTAGTTATAGTGCCTAAAGTTTTTTTTTTTTTTCCAATAATCGGTTTGTGTTTTTTTTTCTTTTAAATATTTATATAAGCTGGTATATATATTGTTATACTGACGCAATAAATTTCACAATATTTTCACAATTATTGATCAGCACTATAGCTACAATGCCTAAAGTTTTTTTTTTTTCCAGTAATCGGTTTATTTGTTTTCCCTTTTAAATATTTATGTAAGCTAATAATATATTGTTATACTAACACAACAAATTTCAACATATTTTCACAACTATTGACGTGTCAATTTCTTACAAATCAAAATAAAATAATAAAATATGAGACTGTGACCAACCACAACTAAAAATAAATGTTTTGAGAATATGTTACAACACTTATTGTGTAGTGTTTTTAGTTTATTCAACTAACACAGTAGATCTAGTCTAAAGTTTTTTTTTTTTTAGTAATCAATTTGTGTTTTTTTTTTTTTCCTTTTAAATATTTATGTAAGCTAGTATATATATTGTTATACTGACACAATAAATTTCACAATTATTGACGTGTCAATTTCTTACAAGTCGAAATAGAATAATAAAATATGAGACTATAATCAACCACAACTAAAAATAAATGTTTCGAGAAAATGTTACAACACTTATTGTTATCACAATATTTTCACAATCGTTGAGATTTCAATTTTTTATATATCAAATAAAAAAATGCTAAGTCTACAATATTTTAACATTAATTTCTACAATGCCATAAAAAAAAATTTCAGTTATCTGTTTGTGTTTTTTTTTTTTTTTTTTTTTTTCCTTTTAAATATTTATGTAAGCTGGTGTGGGGTCTAAGAATCCGACGATCCCAGCCCACTTCACATTAAGCCCAAGACCCATGCCGAGTAGGAAGAAACGTCCGAGGACGGAGTTAGAAACTCCAAATTGCCCAGAAATCTTGCCAAGGACAATCCTGTCCTCAGCCAACCAAGACCAAAGGAGGAGGAAGCAATGGGCCATCAAAGGTAGCCTCCCTAAGCACCTCAGGAAAAAGACAAGTATGATGGGTCATCCATGGAAGCAGGGTGGAGGAGCAATTCAAGAAAGAACTGTTACCTACACATTAAATGCGCACAACTAACGTTCTGGCCGCATTAATGGAGACATGACCCCTGAACAGTGCTACCTTGGTTGCTGCAACTCACAGGAGATTTGGTAAGGTGGCTAATGGGACAGGTAGTCAGAAGGAGGCATGGATGGTCAACAAGTTGAAGAAAGAGATCGTTAGAGAAGGACTATATAATAGGGAAAAACAGATCAAGGGGTGAAGGGATGTATCCATCCTCATTCAATAGCTACTACAAAGCTCCTTGGATTGAGCCGAGGATAAACTTTCTTAGATAATCTCAGTTCGTCTACGTCTATGTTTGGTGGTGGTGAACATCATATTGACTGTTGTCCATGCACTAAAGCCTAGTTCTTAAACTCATTCTCTACAAATTCATTGTATTAGGCTAGTTGGATCTGAGTCCACTCGTCCAGTAGAAGAAGTGCTCAGAACCAGTCCCTACAATTGACATCGTCTGTGGGGAGAACCTGTGCATTAGTGAGTGCAACGGTCAATCATGGTAGGATCGAGCTCTCATCAACAAAGGTCCCTGGAAAGGATCATTTTAGCAGTCCCCTCAAGTATACGTTTTGAGGTACTGACCACGTGGAGAGGATTGCTAAATGGGGCACGATCCTGGGGGCTTCTGGCATCAAGTATATAGCCCGTACATCCAACAAGGGGCTAGCTCCTGTAGGTCTGGTAGCCCAGAAGGAGTATGTTGATATCTTAGAACCTTTTGATGCAGTTAAGTAGAACCTTAGTCAGGCTAGGTCCTCGAACCTCCTACTTTGGAAAGATCAACGCACGCTGGCAACATTCTTTGACGATTGCACGACCAACGGTATAAAGCGCATGATTGTGATCCTGATTGTTCCTACTTTGTTAGCCTATTTAAAGTTAGCGGCTGAGTGCGGCCATTGATTTCGTTAAACCCGAGAAGTCAATTTTTCATTACTATTAACAACACCAACTCCAAGTCCTATTGGAGGGAAAAGCAACAACACACTCACTCATGAAATAATTGTTGCATAGAATTGAAAGATTCAAAAAGTATAGCGAGTAAAAAGTGCAGTCTTTTTATTAAATAAAGGAAAAGTACATTATGCACCAAATGGCTTAAGCAGTCTTGTTCTAAAGCTAACTATAGAAATAGAGGCTTAGGCAGGTTTTTCTTGAAGCTAAAAAAAAAAAAAAAAAATTTAAAAAAAAGGCTGAGGCAGACTTGTTTTAAGGCTACCAACAGCAACTGAGCCGGTATGGATAGTGTCGGCGATGAGAAAGGAGAAGAAGCGGAAGCGCCCGATGTTCCTTTAGTCCTTTCCCTGTTTCATGATAATTAAGCAGTAAAGGCCGCATTGAAGGCCGCAACACCTGGGTAGCAACCGTTCCGCGATCTTGCAAGCCTCCATAAGCGAGTAAGCTGGACGCAAATCGCTACCAACTTGAAGGGCAGGCAAAGACGCATACTGGAGAAAAATGTTATATTTCCCATGAACCTTTCTCCCAACCGCGAAATGTCCTACCGTCAAGGTGAGACCCAAATTTTGTTACACCAAAGGTCTAATACGATTCGCCCACACTTCGGCTCTCTATTGAAGAGGAAGGGCCTTCTTCCTCACTCGATTGAAAGGTAGGAACACCTTTGGTCTCCACTTCCTTCGCCTCAACTGCATCATCCAAGATCTGGGCGACGTTCTTGGCTCCTGAGAAAGGCTTGGCTTCCTTGCCCCCGCCCTTGCCCAGGGCCACCCCATTTCCCTAAGCCTCAATCACAATTTTGGTAAAGTTCTTGGAAATGCCTAGAGGGTTGAGAACTTAGGGTTCTTGTAGAACTCAATGATTTGTAAAATGTGGAAGAATGATCCCCCCAGAGTGCCTTATATAGACAGAGAAGGCAGGTGTAAATTAATCCGCGCAAAATTCGAAGGAAGAAATTATAACCGATATTAACTCTGACCAACTTCCAAAGAAGCCACCAACCACTGGATCCTCGTTAATCCACAAAGATATTAATGAGAATGCGTCTCGCGTACTGAAACGTCAGGTTCAACTCAAACAGGCCAAAGACGCCTCGTAATCAGAAGCAGCGAAAAATTGGCGCGAAGGGGCTACTGTCACATGTGAGGACGGAAGGCCAAACCACCCTTGTCCAGGCCAATGTTGGGCTAAGGGCCCAGTCTGAGGAAGAACCCTTCCTCGGCAAGGCAAAGCCAAGACTGTTACCACTTCATAAGCAAACTTTCCAATGCTGAGGACAAGTTTCTTCACTCTAAGCAATAAAGACTAAGTACTAGACAGAACCAAGGTCTTGCATAGTCCTTGGACTCAAACCTATGGGAAAACTAGTTACTTCACAAGACTAAGTACTAGACAGAACCAAGATCTTGCATGGTCCTCTGACTCAAACCTATGAGAAAACTAGTTATTTCATAAGATTAAGTACTAGATAGAACCAAGGTCTTACATGGTCCTCGAACTTAAACCTATGGAGAAACTAGTTACTTCGCAAAAATAAGTATTAGACAAGACTAAGTACTAAACAGAACCAAGGCCTTGCATGATCCTCGGACTTAAACTTGCGAGAAAATTAGCTACTTTTGACAAAACGAAGCGTGAGCACTCGCCTAAGTTGCAAGCAACCAGAGGGGAGTCTAGTGCCTTGGATCACTTGACCCAGCCTACTTCGATAAAGATGCGAAACGAATGCGAGCCCATGAACATCACCTAAAGCACTTCAAGTACTGAAACGATCTCTTAGGCTCAGCAAGTTTATAAAAGGCGTATGTTTGTATAACGTGTACGCTGTGAACCAGAATCCTTTAAGATTCATCTAGATGGGAAGCCAATTGCATTGTTGAGACTGTTCAATTTTCGGTTAAAACCTGAAGGCAAAATTTATATCATGGGACCATTGTTTTCAATTATCCAAGTACAACTGGCACACCACTAGGATTAACTGAGTATTGAGTAAGGCATTAAAGCATGATAAATATAGGGAAATGTCATTTGAAGAAATAAACGCAGACGATCGAATGCGTTACACAAAAGATAGTTTCATTACAATATCACTAAGACAAAAAATGACATAAAATGAAAAGAAGGGAGATTATAATGGTCTAAGTCATCAAAATAGGACAGCCCGTCGAGATGGCCTATTTCTTCAACTTGATAAACAGCTTGTCCTTGGGGGTCTGACGAGAGGCTGCGTCTGATGCCTTGGGATCCTGACTCGGAGGGGCAATCTCGGGGAGCTTTTTCTCAGTAGGAGGAGCCTGAAAGTCAACAAGTGTGGCCTGAGATCAGCAGGTGTGGCTTGGGTGTCAGCAGGAGGCTTCACCACATCCTGGAGCGCTTCTCGATTACTTGTTTCTTCTTTCTCCAACACCCCTTGGTGCTCAGTCTCCTCGGAAGGCTTATCAGTTCAAGTCAGATCCTTGGCAACTCCAACCAGCCCATCGTCTGTCGCTTTAGAGGCGGTGCCAACTTCAGAGTTGGCGGAGGAAACCTCACGAATGGTAGGGGGTAGTACACTCTCTTGGCCCTCCTAAGCTCAGACGAGGCCTCAACCCTAGCTTGGTTGAGGGCTTCATTCTAAGTTTGGGAGCAAAAGCGTCTACATACCTCAAGTACTTGGGCCTTAAGATTAGCCTCGGTCTCGGCCACTCCCATGATAAAAGCTTTTTCCTCCGCTTGCTCCTTAGAGCTTTCAGCCTATCCTCGAAAACTCAGCCTCTACTTTAGCCCTCAAGACATCATCCTTGGCCCATTCGGTGACACCTCTGGCTCCTTCTGACTCGGCCAGTTTCTTCTTCAGGTCGACGATATGCTCGTTGGCAATCTGCAGCTGACATTCAACTTCCAATAACCACCCTGTCTGGTCCTCGGCCTGTTTTTTAACGCCAACTAGGCCGAATATCGCGCTGTCTCTGGCCCTCATCATCTCCTTCAGCTCCTCCCTTACCTTCTTGAGATCAGCGTCAGAGTTTTTAAGGGTATTCGCGGCATCCAAGTACTTGTTGCGCTCCTGATCTAGGGCCCTACTCTAGTTATTAGCCTCCTTCTCCAGCCTAAAAGTGGCCTAGACGGCCTGCCAGTCGAAACAAGCACATAGTAAGTTGGGAACTAAGGAACAAAATTCAACAAATGCACGAGTGTCAAAGGTCTTACTATACCCAGGTACATTTTGAGACTAAAGACCACCTCCTGCCTCTTCAAGCCCCCTAACTCGGTCATGTCGGTGGGGAGTAGCAGGGACCCCTCTAGGGCATCAGCCACGTAAGCTCCCTCACCTCCTTGGAAGTCCCTAAGGGAGGCGTCATCTGTCAAGGGCTCCCCATGAAGCATGGCGGCGGGCAGCTAGGCCTGGGATTTGGGCTGCTGAGCGACCTCATTTTCCTTGACTTGATGCCCGATCCTTAGCTGCTTGGAAGGTCGACAGGTTTCATCTTCCTCTTGGGAGGAACAAGATCTCCCCTCGTCTATTGGGTCTTTACCTTTTGAGGGCCTCTTCCTCTTCGGATCGATGGACTCAAGCCAAGGATCTGTGGTCGGCTGGGCAGAGGACGACTTCGTCTGCGCAGGCAAAAACTTAGGTGGGGGAGAAGGAAGCTTGGGTAGAGCAGGAGGAAGCTTGGATTGCTGCTTCCCTGGCGTATCCTTCCCCGGCTGGCCTTCGAGTAGGTCGAACAAACTGGTTTGAGGTTTCTTCTTGAAACCTATCTCGGCTTGAGAAGAAATTCCTTTTGACAAAATATATGTTTCAGTCAAGTTAGGGTTGCCTAGGTCACCGAAAAGGTCCTTGGGTGGATTAACTATTTCAAAAACACCAAATTCGTCCTCGGGCGGACCCAAATCAGTAGCTTCCTCCTCTCTTTCTACATTTTCTCCCTCGGCCTCTGCAGCTTATTGGGATGAAGAAGGGCCTGACAACGGAACACCCTCTAGGATGGAAGACCCTTCAGGAAATAAGAATCCTGATTCTACTATGGTGATCTTGTGGAGCCAAGGATCCTTGGCTCTGATCACGTACTTTGGAGCAGAAAATGATTTCTGTAGGGGATCGTACCCAAGAATCTTGTGGGCGGCTCTGACCTGGTTGTCCGCCTTGTTCACGAAGACCTCCGCCCTGAGAATGGCTTGTAAATTCTCCCAGTTGACCAAATGGAAGTGTCGTTCAAAGGCGTGTGGATCTGCAAAAAGGAGGGACATTAATATTAATGATTGGACAATGCAAATTGTGAAAACATAACAGATCAACCCTCCCTTACTCCGAGTGCCCCACCTGGCTCCCCCTATACTGTTGAGAAAGGGAGGCCGTCGTGCCATTTCCCGGACATGATGAGAAAGTCCTTGTTTAACCCCTTACTAGACTCGGGGAGACACTGAATAAGACGAACCTTATCATCCCTTGTCTTCATGTAGTAAGACTTGCCCTTTAAGTGTTGGAGGTTGTAGTACCAATTTACGTCGTGATGGGTTAACCTCAACCCCATCTTCTCGTTTAAGGCATCCACACAACCCAAGATCCTAAACACGTTAGTGGCGCACTGGGTAGGGGCTAATCGGAAGTGCCTAAGGTAGTCCCTCAACACTAGCCCCATAGGGATTCTTACACTGCCTTTAAGGAAGGCGATTATGAGAATCACCACTTCAACCACCTCCCTCCTGATATACCAATCCCCCTCTACACAGTGCCTTAGACCCACGTTATTGGGTATCCTATAATCAGCGATGAATTTCTCCATCGCCTTCTCAGATTCAACCAACTTCTTAAACTTACCCATCCTAAAGAGTAGTTGAGAGACTCAGGGAAGAGCGAAAGAAGGAGAGGAATAAGGGGAAAAGAAAACCAGAAAGGGAAAGAAACACGAGATAGAGTGAGAAGAAGACTTACGAAAATAAGGAAAGGCGCTCAGGACAGGCTTTTTGGGCTGCGAAGAGACGCGAGTTGGGTTAGAGACTTGACCGGATTCGAAGTGTGTGCGTAAGAGCTTTTGAATGCAAAAGTAGAGAGGCAAATCATTTCAAATAGATATTTATACCCTCAATCAAAAATAACTGCGCGGGGTTTCCCGCCTATAAAGGCAGAAAGAAATCCCCACCGTTAGATTACCACCACACCGTTGAACGAAGGGAGTATAGAGCCACTAGAATTTAATATGGGTGCATGCCGTACATCGAAGCGCCAGAAATGTGCATTGGACAGGTGAAAGGACTTTAGCGTTGACGTTGGACAAGACTGGACAAGCCACGACAAAGGCCCGAGGACATCAAAATCCTCCTCCCTGCCCGAAAATCCAAACAGTAGGATTTTGAGGGACTATTGTAGGGTTTAAGAATCTGACGATCCCGACCCACTTCACATTAAGCCCAAGGCCCATGCCGAGGAGGAAGAAATGTCCAAGGACGGAGTTAGAAAATCCAAATTGCCCAGGAACCTTGTCGAAGACAATCCTGTCCTCGGCCAACGAAGACCATGGGAGGAGGAAGCAACGAGCCATCAAAGGTAGCCTCCCTAAGCACCCCAAGGAAAAGACAAGTATGATGGGCCACCCATGGAAGCATAGTGGATGAGCAATTCAAGGAGAAACTGTCACATCCACATTAAATGCACACAACTAACGTTCTGACCGCATTAATGGAGACATAACCTCTAAACAGTGCTGCCTTGATTGCTGCAACTCACAGAAGGTTTGGTAAGGTGGCTAATGGGACAGGTAGTCAGAGGGAGGCATGGATGGTCAACAAGTGAAAGAAAAAGATCGTTTGAGGAAGACTATATAATAGGAAAAAACAGATCAAGGGAGGGAGGGATGTATCCATCCTCGTTCAATAGTTACTACAAAACTTTTTAAATTGAGCCAATGACAGACTTTCTTAGATAATCTTAATTCGTCTATGTTCGATGGTGGTGAACATCATATTGACCATTGTCCATGTACTAATGCCTAGTTCTTAAACCCATTCTCTACAAATTCATTGTATTTGGCTAGTTGGATCTGAGTCCACTCGTCTAGCAGAAAAAGTGTTCAGATCCAGTCCCTATAGCTGGCATATCTATTAACTATATAAAAAGAGCCAAAGGCTCATGAATAGTATTTTTTTGGTTTATTCAATTAGTGAGGTGCAATTTTTGTTTTTGTTTTTGTTTTTTTGTTTTTTGTTTTTTTTTTTAAGATATTTATATGTTTACTTTGTACTTGCAAAGCAAGTTTACATTGTAAATACACAAAAGTGGTTAATATTATACACATTTGTACAAAAAATAGTAAATATTGTACAAATTTTGTAAATGTGTACAAAATTTGCCAAATTTTTTGTGTCTACAATATAAATTTACATTGTAATTAAGTACAATGTATACATAGTGATATTGTGAAAATGTTGTGACGCATGTGTTAATTCCTTATGAGTCAAAATAAATTAAAATAAAATAATAAAATATCATACCGAGTTCTAGCATAACTAAAAATGTTGCAACATATTGTTGTTATTACTTCTTCTTTTTTTTTTCTTCTTTTTTTAATTATATATTTTTAGATAAATATTTAAATTCTATAAGTATGCGTTGACTGTACGATTCTTATTACCAAAAAAATAAAAAATAAAAACTGTACGATTCAATTACATTTCATTTTATCTTTTGATTCTTTTCTCTCTCTCTTGTCAATGTTCTTTTATGTCTTTAGCTCTAGCTTATTTTTTATTAACTTATTTTACTATTCAGCTTATTTTTGCTATTATTTATAGGTCTCATTGCACTTTTGGTACTATTCATGATTTCTAGTATACTATTTAAATTAACATTTTTATTTATCTATAATACTTTCAATAGAAAGTTTTCAGTTTTATCAAAATAATCGAATCCTAAATAGACCATAAGTTTCTTTCAGTTTGCATTTACCATTGATGAAAGTTACCAACTTATTTCACTATTCAGCTTATTTTTGCTACTATTCATAGGCCCCATTACACTTTTTGATATTATTCATGGATCCTACTGTACTCTTTCAGCTAACATTTACATTTATTTATTGTACTTTTAACTAAAAAATTTTAGTTTCAACAAAATAAGCGAATCCCAAATAAATCCTCAATAATTTTTCTAGTCCAAATACTACTTTCAATATTCTTCCCTCTTTTTTTGGGGAGCATAAAAAAAAGGGTTATTTGAAATTTAACTTCTGTTTTTAAACCCCCCTATAATATGGCAAGTAAGAAAAATAGGTTAATTTCTAATTTCTTCTTCTTTTGTTTGATATTATCATAGAAAAAAATAGATTTTTCTAAAAGTCTTGTTAGGTTAGTTTTATGCATGAGATTCATAATAGTCTTATCATATAAATTAACAGCAAGTTGAATATAATGTATATTAAATTTACTGCTGTCAAATTATGGAGATCAAATTGACAGTGACCTTAAAATAATACTTTTTCTTTAAATAAAACCAAACATGATTGGTACTAACTGAAGCCCTTAAATAAGTGGGAAAAGTTGGCGAGCATGGATCGCAACTCATATAAGAGTCTAGATGAGTATTTTCTAGGCATGTCTAGTTGTTAGGCCTTATAAGCACAAATGCTCAATTGTCAACAAAACACCAACTCTGAGATCTATGAGTGTTTTAATCTATAGCATCCCTTGTTTTCGTTTTCTTTGTGCAAACCTAAATTGAATCAAGAGAAGATTACTATTCAGCTTATTTTTGCTATTATTTATATGTCTTATTGCACTTTTAGTACTATTCATGAGTTCTAGTATACTATTTAAATTAACATTTTTATTTATCTACAATACTTTCAATAGAAAGTTTTCAGTTTTATCAAAATAATCGAATCCTAAACAGACCATAAATTTCTTTCAGTTTGCATTTGCCATTGATGAAAGTTACCAACTTATTTCACTATTCAGCTTATTTTTGCTACTATTCATAGGCCTCATTACACTTTTTGATATTATTCATGGATCCTACTGTACTCTTTCAGCTAACATTTACATTTATTTATTGTACTTTTAACTAAAAAATTTTAGTTTCAACAAAATAAGCGAATCCCAAATAAATCCTCAATAATTTTTCTAGTCCAAATACTACTTTCAATATTCTTCCCTCTTTTTTTGGGGAGCATAAAAAAAAGGGTTATTTGAAATTTAACTTCTGTTTTTAAACCCCCCCTATAATATGGCAAGTAAGAAAAATAGGTTAATTTCTAGTTTCTTCTTCTTTTGTTTGGTATTATCATAGAAAAAAATAGATTTTTCTAAAAGTCTTGTTAGGTTAGTTTTATGCATGAGATTCATAATAGTCTTATCATATAAATTAACAGCAAGTTGAATATAATGTATATTAAATTTACTGCTGTCAAATTATGGAGATCAAATTGACAGTGACCTTAAAATAATACTTTTTCTTTAAATAAAACCAAACATGATTGGTACTAACTGAAGCCCTTAAATAAGTGGGAAAAGTTGGCGAGCATGGATCGCAACTCATATAAGAGTCTAGATGAGTATTTTCTAGGCATGTCTAGTTGTTAGGCCTTATAAGCACAAATGCTCAATTGTCAACAAAACACCAACTCTGAGATCTATGAGTGTTTTAATCTATAGCATCCCTTGTTTTCATTTTTTTTGTGCAAACCTAAATTGAATCAAGAGAAGATTTCATCTCATTTACTAGTTGGTTTATGAGGTCATGCGGAATGTTGGCTTTACAAATCCTTGATAGAAAGTTTAACAAAATATTCATAAGAAGAAGAGGAAATGAAAATTTTATTAGACAAAATTTCAAACTCACAAATAAAGATATCAAGATACTACCTTGAGCACTCTCTACAACTTTTTCTCTTAAACACTTTCACACCACATCGCAACCTCATTTTAGGGGGTGAAGTTACAAGAGTTGTCATTAATGTAATAAGTCTTCATTTTATAATAGAAAATTCTAGAAATGTAGTGTGGTGGGCCTTTTTTGTGGTGTTGGGCTGGGTTGCGTCCTGCTACATTGAGCCCAAGTGTTCTGGAAGAGGGAGTTGGGACCAATCCAATTGTAACTCACCTTGATCCGACTTGTGCACAAACTACGTCCCGTTTGCCAAAAAACCTTGGTCATGTGCCCATGATAGGCGAAGCTACTATGGGAGAGTTATGACAGACAAATATAATAAAAATAGCAAAAGAAATATGTTTACTACTTAGACAAAATAAACAAAGGGCAGTGAAAAGAAACGCCTTGTACATGAAATAGATGAAATAAGTGGGGAAGAAATAGTAATGAGTTTGTTGAATCAAAGAGAGAAATATCAATTTGTTGTGCCAAATTATATTACAGGGCTGAAACTAAGAAGGGAACCATTTCCTCAATGCGAATAATCTCCCCAAAAAAGAAATTAATTGCTTTAAGGGAACGGGCCTAAATGGCCTGTGCCCAGAAGAATCCTTTGCCATTGACAGAGAGTAGGGCTTTAGAGGGAGAGAAGGGACTAACCTATTGGTGCATGCCTACCATTCTATGCTCTCTATTTTTTCGTTATTTCTAATTCTTCCTTTCTTTTTCTCTTTTCATTTCTCAGTGTTTACTTATATGTGGTGATTCTCTCCTAAAGGTTACTATTATCGCGATCGTGATCCCCCTTACTATGCACGACAAGGGTCTTCTATATAATGTCTGCCGTGACTAGGTTTTATCATTTTAGCATTTAACTATTTTTGTCTGGTCTGGTTGTCCTTGACGACCACCACTGATTTGTCAGTTGTCCAGCTATCACCACTTACCTGTGCTAGCTATGCTACTCCCCATCACCAAACAAAGAAGACTATTTTGTTTGTTTGTTTGTCGTGGCATTCTTACCTGCTACAATGTGGGTGCTCTCTCTCTTCCTATCCCTCATGGCATGCACCTAATAGTTTCAACTCATTCTTACTTATGTTGGGCAGTATGTTATTCCAGTAGGATATTTCCCCCAAAAGAGCCCGAGCAGGAATCCCATAATAGGTTTTCCCCTCTCCCCACCACCAAACCATGTCCTCTTACCTCTGACCTATGACCCACCATTTCCTGTATTGGCTGGGTACAGGCTAGTGATGTCTGGGCCTTGCACGTGCTCCACTTATGTATATGTCCAAAACCTATCCGTTGCTAATGCGTTTCCGTGGTCTAAAGGCTCATTTGCACATTCTGCTGCCCTTCTTTGGCTTCTTATGGCTTCAGCTATTTTCTGATTTTTTATTCTTTATGACCTGTTCCCTTTAGAGGCTGGGCTTTGCTTGATTGTGAGTTCTTCTTCCTTCAGCCTACTCTTTTACTCCTTTCTGCAGTCTTGCTACCATTTCCTACCGTACCACTCTACCATTCCTGCTGTGATGTTATTTGACCCAAGTCTGTTGGGCCTGCTGCTTATTCTTTTCTCAATAACTCAATATGAACATTGGGCTTTTTATTACATTGTTTGCAAGCTCCTATGTCCCATTTATTTTTCTCTTGGGCATCCTTGGCCCATTTGCTTTCCTTAGGCATCCTTGGCCCTTTTTCTAATTATGCGTTCCCATGAGCGTGTTCCCATGAGCTTTTACCAACTCCTTTGGGCTTCCTTGGTCCAATTACCTTATCCTTCATCCTTGAGGCTCATGAGCTTTCCATTAGCTCCTTACTTTCTTTACTTGCATTACTTCGAGCTTGCTACGACCCATTTTCACTTTTTTATATCACATACTGTGCATAGGTTTGCTACTTCTCTCCCTCTAGGCTCCTTTAAGCCTGTTTACTTCCTCAAGACCCATTTGTTTATTTTATGAGCTTATGATCCATTATTCCTACCACTTAGGCTTAATGGTTTTTTTCTATCCATTCACTAACTTCTTTGCCCATATTGTTGGGCTTTTTCCTCCTATCGGGCTTCCCGAAAATGAGCATCAACATGTAGAAAACTCAAAAACACAAATGTTATGCAATGACAATAGACATAAATAGTTATTGAAAAACAAGAGACAAATTGTTATGGAACATCAAAAGACACCTTTTGGTTTACCACTTACAATACGGAAGCCATGCTTTGTACATGAGATCGAACATACCCATGCTATTCTCCTACTGCTTAGCTATAAGTCTTGTTACCATCTCCTTCTTTCTTTTTTTTGAAAGGAAGCCCTGTTGCCTTATTTGCATGAAATAGTGAGAAAGTTAATACAGTTCAACCACTAATTCATGTATAAATTTCTGTTCTCAAGTCTTGCTTCATAAGATTCACATAATCAAATATACTTTCTTTTAACCACATATTTCATTCTCACGCTCCACTTTAGATGGTTTAGGAACTAAGCCCATATTAGTACTTAGTAGTAGTAGTAAGTGTAGAAGTGTATGGGCAAGATAAGCACTAGCATTGGGGAGGTGTAAACACCCCCTAGTTGCTATTTTACCACCAAAAGTTCAAAAAAGATGCTCCATCTGGGTATGGGTTCTTATAAATTTTTAGAACCTATGAATAGTTGGTTCTTATATATAGAACAAAAATCATCCCTCCATCAAACCAAGATCAACCCAATTAGATCCAGTATCACACAAGGCAATCAAACATAGATCAACTTCATCAATTAACCGTCCAACATCTCACCTCAAATAGATCTGTTTACATCACAAGTCAAACAAATCCAAAAAATAAAATAAAATTCAAAACAAAACCCAGACCCATTGGTGAGCATCGTGTGACCCAGTAACCGCCGGCCACCACAGCACCACCCATCAATACCCACCCATCGATTTCAAACCCAAACTGTTCCCACCATCACATGATTCATACCTCAAACCCACACAAACCCCAAATTATTGGAGGAAAAAAAAAAAAAAAAAAACCCCACCGGCGAGCATTATGTGACCCAGCAACCACTGTCCACCACGGCACCACCCATCTTTACCCACCTATCTTCCTCAAACCCAAACCGTTCCAACCATCAAACATCACATGATTCACACCTCAAACCCAAACAAAACCCAAATCAAAAAATTAAAAAAAAAAAAAAAATACCCATACCCACAATAGCAGCCCCACCAAACTAAACTTGCAACCACCGTCTCCACTTATCGTGACCTAGCAATCGCCATTTACAATTCATCATGATTTGCAACCCAACCACAAAGCTTTTAACGACGAAGTATGGCATGAGATTTGTGGTTGAACCGGCTTTGAAACCATTCCAGTGGAGGAGTTATTGGTCCCGAGTTTGAAATTTTAGCTTTGAGCTTGAAAGAGAGAGATATTTTTTCGGCGTGAAGAAGAGAGAGAGAGAGAGAGAGAGAGAGAGAGAGATTTTATGGGCGTGAAGAAGAGAGAGAGATTTTCTGGCATGATTCGTGAGGAAGAGAGAGAAAAAAGTTTGGTTTGATATATGGTGCTCAAATGGCGTTACATGCCATTTGTTTTTAAGGAGCAAATTTGTCATTTTTAATAACTTTTGGACGTGTTTGGTATTTCCTCAAACCTCAGGGAAGGTTTCTGGAATTTACCCATAATATTATTATATTTAAAATATCTGCACACTCTCTCTTTTATCTTTGACTCTCTTTTCTTTTCCTTTTTTTCTTTTTTTGTTTTTTTATTTCTCACAGTGTTTCCTCAAATCTTTCAACCAGAGACTAATCACTATTCACAACGGGTGGACCTAAAACAGGGTAAATTGCTGGCCTAGGGAGTTTTTTCAAAGTGCCGGTGCCCGGACTTGAACTAAAGAGCTCCTAATCAAACCCAAGACAGCCACTTTGAGACCAAGTGCCCAACCACTTGGCCAACCCCACTGGGTTGTCTTTGACTCACTTTTCACTCTCTCTTCTTTGTTTCTTTTTCTCTCTTTCAATAGTGTTGGGGTTTGGTTTTGAGTCTCTCTCTCTCTCTCTCTCTCTCTCTCTCTCTCTCTCTCTCTCTCGGTGGCGTTGGGCTTTGGTTTCAAGGCTAGGGCTTGTATCGGGGAAGGCGTCGTGGGTGTGGTGGCTTAGGTTGAAATCAGTGGGTTTAAATCGGGCTGCATGAATGTGTGGGAGCGATTTTGGTAGGTTTAAGTCGGTGGCTTTTTCGGTGGTTGTGGGTTGCTGCAAGCGTGTGTCTGGTGGCTTGGGTTAATCGATGCTACTCCTGGGTTTGATCGATGTTGGCTTGGGTTGATTGGTGGTTATGGGTTGCTGCCATTGTAATGTCTTCTGTGGTTTCATGGATTGATTGGTGGTTGGGCTGAGTTTCAATGGTAGGTGGTTGTTGACTTTGGTGGGTTGATAGTGGTTGTGGTGATTGCTGGCCGTGTGCTTGATGCACAGAGATAAAGAGTACACGAGAGAGAAGGGAGTTGTTTTTTTTAATATATTATTTGTTGGTATAATTTATATTATTTTAATAAGTTGTACCTAAATATAGAAACTGGAATGTAGAGTAAGTTGTAAAATTGTATAGTAAAATAGATAAAGTAGAATTTTAGGGTTTAAAATAGAACTTTTTTGCATTCTCGGATACTAATGCTCTAATGGACCTAAAGCATAGCTGCAGGCAGGTCAAGATATTTAGCCACATCTAAGCTCCAGGAAATGAAAAGGATAGTTTATAAGCCCAGGAACGGGTTAGCTCCATTTCGCGTGGTTTTGACTCAGTTTTTAAATATGATGATGTTCTCATATAGTGGTATATTAAATTGTCACAAAGTGTGACTCTTCCCAAGGTTTTTAATTGCTTAACTTTATAATATTTAAAACAAAAAGACTTATAATTCAATTGATATTTTTTTTTTTGGTGTTTTTAATCGAGATATCTAAAATTCAAATTTCATCATACTTTATAAGATCCGCAATTTCAAACATGATTGTGTAATGACTGTAATGGTGTTTGGAGCAACTATGTCTGTTGCCCGCAATGATTTAAGATGGCACTGCATGTGTATTAAGAGCTCCCCATTATAGGCAACGACATTGCCATAAAGCCCAAGTGTTAGAGCATTTGCATCAGTGTGTTTATTTTACACATTCATTTTTACACTAAAAACTTACTTTTTCTATTTTACTTATTCATTTTTACAAAACACCCACATCAATTCATTTATTTTACAAGTTATTTCAATAAAATATTCATTACACTCTATTTTTTTATTATTTCTTTTTACCTACCTCCCTTAAATACCCGCGCCTTCTCTCTTTCTTTCATTTTCTGGTTTCTTTCACGCTCTCACTCTCTTTCTCTCTACACCCACTCTCTGGTCTTCTCTTCCAACCCATCTGCCACAGCTCCGACCACCAAACGCCACCGATCCACCACCCTCCACCACCGAAGCTCCGCATCAACGATCTCCACAGCCCCGCATCACCGATCCACCATAAACCCATCCGCCACAGCTCCGACCACCAAGCGCCACCGATCCACCACCAAATCTCCACCACCGAAGCTCCGCATCACCGATCACCACAGCCGCATCACCGATCCGCCACCAAATCACAAAACCCATCCGCCACAGCTCCGACCACCAAACGCCACCGATCCACCACCAAATCTCCACCACCGAAGCTCCGCATCACCGATCTCCACAGCCGCATCACCGATCCACCACCAAATCACAAAACCCATCCGCCACAGCTCCAATCCGCATCGCCGATCTCCGATCTCCGTGTTTTTTTTTTTTTTTTTAAACCAAGTGTATCTCTATTTTGTGTGTTGATTTGTCTAGATGTGTTTGTGTGTTGATTTGTCTGGATGTGTTTGTGTATCTCTGTGTTTTTTTTTTTTTTTTTTTCTTAAAGCAAGTGTATCTCTGTTTTGTGTGTTGATTTGTCTGGATGTGTTTGTGTGTTGATTTGTCTGGTTGTGTGCATCTTAGGAAAAAGAGGAAGATGAGATACTGAGTTTGTTGAGCCGGAGAAGAGAGAGAAAAAAACGAGCGAATGGAAATGAATAAATTATTCTTTACACGAGCTACAGTAATCGTGTATATTTACACGGTTACTATAGCTCGGGTAAAGAAATACACATTTTTATACAATTTTAGAAGAGCTGATGGAGTGCATTTTTGAGCAAAAATGTGTAAAAATTGAGGTTTACATGATTTTACATAACTTTAAACACACTGATGCGAATGCTCTTAGTCCATGTCTTGGCGCTTGGGCTAAAAATGCCACCAATTGTGACAGGCTCATCTGTGATATTACCAACTTTGGACAAAAAGTTTGTAAGGAAGTTGCTGAAAACTATAAAGGTGTTTGGCAATCTTTTAAGGGTTAACGTGGCCTTGGCTTGGTAAAGAGTCCAGAAAACATGGCCTATTATGTTAGGGTTTTTTTTTTTTTTTTTTTTTTAATGGGATATATTATGTTAGTATTTGTTAACTATTATAAGATGAGTAATGCTAAGGATAATTTCATAAAATTTTTTAATTAAAGTTGAGCAATTGACAAATTTTTAATGATTCTAATCTAAATTTTATCATTGACATCATTTTATTAAAGTCATTCGTAAGTATTTTAGACGCACGAAAAAGTGATACTTCCTTCTCTCATATTTATAGTAAGGTCTATTCATTAAATTTATAATGAAATCTATTATAAATGTGAGAAAAATAAGTACAATTTCTTTACACTTCGAGAATATCTAAAAATTTCTCATTTTATTATTACTATTAACTACTTGTTAAGATGTTAAGAATACTTGTCATCTTGACGGTTATAATTTATAAAATATTTTGTGCAAATTTTGGAGACTTTTGACTTATTGTTAAAGCATTAGCATTGGCAAATGCTAAAGCCAAATCTAAGAGATATTTAACATTTTTGGTCTCAAAACCAGCTGCATCAGAGGATTGCAAACAGCACTATTGCAAATTTTTTTGCAATAGTGCTACAATGCAATTCTAAACATGGAATTGCACTGTAGCAAGTATTATATCCAAAATAATATATTTTATCTAACTCTCTCTCCTTTGTCTCTCATCTCTCGTCTCTCTCTCCATTGCTGAACCCAAAAACCATCCAGCACCACAGAGCACCATATCACGCCACAAAGCACCACGGCGAAACAACCACCTAGCACCATATCACACCAACCCAAAAACCGAAATAGCCACATGCAACCCAGCACCACAAAGCACAACCAACCCAGCACCATATCATGCCATCGAGCACAGCGACGCCATATCACGAATTCACGATCCACGGATCACAACCATTGAGCGCGGCAAAACCCATATCACAAATTTGCAATCCACGACCCACGATCCACAACCGGAGCAGTGCAAGTACGAGCTCGTCAAGGAGCGAATGAAGTTTTGGGTTTTATTGAAGCCAAGTTTTGGGTTTTATGGGAAATGAAGGCTCCAACGGAATTACAGAGGGAAGAGAGCTAAAAATGAGAGAGAGGAGAGAGATGGGTGAGAAAAAATATAATTTTAAGATATATTATTTTATTAGGTAGATATATTATTTTAATGGCTAAAAGAGAAATATAAAAGTTAGGAATGTGAAAGAATTGTAAAATGGTATGGTATAATAGAATTGTGGGTTTTTAAAATTGTAAAATAAAATAACATTAGCATTTCCAAATGCTAATGCTCTTATAAGATGCTATTTGCCCGCCATTACCACAAAATCCACCTAGAGCATCGTGCTCCTAGATTCGGAGAACCACATGGACTTTTTGCGTTTTAAAGGGGCAGCACAGTCCTCCTTTAATTAATTATTTCCCAATGCAATCAAACTTTTTGCACTATTTGTTTCTTTATTGACTCATATAGTTTTTTTTTTTTTTTTTTTTTTTTAAAGTTTGGTCAATATATGTCTTTAAGATGTACATTAATTATCCATAATAAGACACTTTTTATGAAAAATTTAAAGAACTGACAATTAGTTAGTTACTTTTTTATTTTTTCATAAAATGTTTACTATAATACAAAAACTTATTTAGTTAAAACTAAAAACTTTTTACTGAAAGTACTGTAAATAAAACTAAAAACTAACTGAAATAGTACAATAAAACTCATAAATATATAGTAGTAAAAATAAACTGAATAGTAGCAAAAGTGTCTGTTTGAGATTTGCTGAAACTAAAATCTTTTTGCTGAAAGTATTATAGATAAAGGTAAATGTTAGACTGAAGTGTAAAATAAGTTGACAAAAATAAGCTAGCCAAACAAACACTAAATAGTAAAAAAAATTCTTTTCATTTTCAGCCAAACCAAATGCAACCTTAGAAAAGAATTAAAAATAAAAAATAAAAATCATTCCCTTAACCCCCGAAAACAGAAAAAAGAAAAAAAGAGCAATGCAGCTACCTCTTTAGCCAAACAGGTATAAGCGTCATTTTGATAGCTACCCATCAGACATCAATCCATCACACACCGAGGGTAGCCAACATTTACATATTTATGGTTTCAATTTCCAATCAGAAACATAATTCAGCTGAATGCAGAGCACAACACACTCTAAACATTTAGATAACAAGAAAATTCCATTGAGACACAAATAAAAAGTGGTGCATATATTACATCATTGTAGAATGGGAAATTTTTAATCAATTGCAAATTCCCACGTGTACCATCAAAATCATGAATGTCTGAGAATTGCTTATTTATGTAACTTATTTACTTAGTGTGAAACAAAAAAAAAACAAAAACAAAAAAAAAAAAAAAAAAGAAGAAGAAGAAGAAGAAGCTAAGAGCTAGTTTAATTTCTAAAAAACTAAAAACAAGATTATTTGATATAAAGTTATGGTAAAAAGTAATGTAAGACTGGCAAACAGTAAATAATTTAATCAAAAAACTAATTTTTAATCGATTGTCAAATGTACACTATAATATGTTCAAAAGGTCAATTACAATGTGTCACGTACTACTTAGCAGGTCCCACTATCATTATTCAAAACCAATGAAATATTCCAAATGTCATTGAATAAAAATTTCAAAGAATACCTGAAAGCCAATCACGTGCCAATACATGTTAATATTTTGGTTTAAAGTGTCATAAACAGTCTAATTAAATGCAACCATGTGTTATTTTATATTAAGACAATTTGGCTAATCAAATGGCAATGTCCATGTGTGTCTCTTTGAGAACTCCCTCCATTTAAATTATGAAACATGTCATCAATCATAGTCAATCATATGTCATCAAACCTTCTCAAAATTCCTATAAATAGAGACTTCAATCAATCTTATAGGATGACATTCATAAGTCTCAAAACTCTACTAAAATCAAGCTTTAAAGCTTGTAAGAACTTCAAGGATTTTAACTATTGAAGGTCTATCAAATTCCAGCTCCAATGCCACGAAGAACTTCTACATCAAAATCTTTGAATACCAAGAACATTAATCCCTCCAAGCCTTAAAGTTCTACTAAAATCAAGTTTTGAAGCCTCCAAGAATTTCAAGTTTTGAAACTCTATCACAGATCAAGCTCCAAAGCCCTGAAGAACTTCTACATCTAGATATTCGAATTTGATGGACATTCATCCAAATCATCCTTCCAACTATCAAAGTTCTATTGGAGTCAACTCAAAGCCACTAGAGACTTCAAGAACTCTATTCCATCAAAGTTTTATTGGATTTAAGCTTTAATGCCTCCAAAAAATTCCACCACAAATTTTCAAAGACGAAGAACATTCAAATTAAATGAAGAATGAGAAATCTCTAACAAGCACACAACAAGAGATTCATTGCAATTCCATTCCAAAGGAGAAGATAGAGAAGAGAATTGACCTTATTGGCTATAATGATAGTGATTGAGCTAGAGACATGGATGATAAAAAAAGAGTACTAGTGGTTTTGTATTCTATTTGGGTGATATTGCATTTACATCAACTTCTAAGAAGTAAAGCTGAGTACGTTGCTGCTACCTCTGGTGTACTTGTCATGCAATTTGGCTTAGAAGTTTGTTGAAGGAGTTGCAAAAGCTACAAGAAAAAGCTACAAAGATATTTGTAAACAATAAATCAACACTAGCTCTTGCAAAGAATCTAGCCTTTCACTACCAAAGCAAGCACATCAATACAAGGTATCATTTTACTTGAGAATGTATTGCTAGAAAGGAAGTTCAACTTGAGTTCATGAAGTCACATGATCAGGTTGCAAATATCTTCACTAAGCCACTAAAGTATGACGCCTTCTACAAGCTACAAGCCTTACTTGGAGTGATAATGAAAACAAGCTTAAGGAGGGACGTTAGAAATTAAACTTGTTTTTAATTAAAATTTCATTAATAACTGTGAGTTTAATAAGTTAAATAAATTGCAACAAATGCATGTGGGGGGTTTCTTGAAGTTTTTTCTGGGATTTTATAAATATAAAAGTTTAGAAAATAAATGTAGTTGGAATTAAGAGGATAGATGGTATAGTATATATAACCGATGCATCAGAAAATTTCAAAGCAAGAGTGAAAGAAGAGAAATACAAGTGTTAAAGAGTTCTCTTACACTTCCCTCTCTACACTCTCTTTGTGTGTGATTTGTGATTGAGTTACTTTCTTTGAGTAGCGTGAGTGTTTGGGAGTGCAAGTGAGAAAAAGGCCATTAATTATTCCAGAGTAATCCAGTGTCCACTTCTCAAATGTAGTCAACAAAGTCATAGCAGCCACCATGCACAGAGTTCTCCTTTAGCCAGATTTTGTTCTATTTATGGGTATGTGAGCAGTTTCAACAAGGAATGGTTAACTGATTCCTGTAATAGGATCGTGTACGAGACTTAGACACTCGACATGCAAGAACTTTTTATAAATCTGACGTATTGTCTTATTTCCAGAGCAACATTCATTAGCTGCATGATCCGTTTGGTTTACAAAAACTTCTCACAAATGGAGACCCACCCTTACCAAGATCAGCACCATTCTGTCCACAACCTTCATTCAAGTAGAAACTGCCTGGTATTTCTAACCCCCTGCATATGTGAATCTCGTGCATAACCTTTGTGCAAAGTTGATTTAGCCTCATTTCTAATAAATTAGCAGGCATTCTAACCATGTCTAAAGGGAAATTTTAATAATAGTCATAAAAGCCCTCAACTTTTATTTATGGGGAAAGGAAAAGAGAAATTTAAAGGAAAAAAAGTTTCAGAAGATTGGCAGTCCTGTTTATAAAAGAATGCTGGGCATCTTCAATAATCCATTCAACGTGTGAAGCATAAAATGCACTGTGTTAGCCAAGCGATAAACATATCTGCATTAATATTGTTATTTACCTCAAAAATATAAGACATGCAAAAGGCTAATATGCTCCTGTAGGTATGTACCTCATCTTGCATGCTCATAGGGGCACGAATGCCTGTGGCCAATGACTTAAATGTTCACAACCTGCAAAAGAAATTATCCTTTCACCATTTAAAAAAAAAAAAAGCAAACCCCCCTCAAGATTTGTTGCCGAATAGCTGCCCATATTGTTTTATATTTTAGATGCTAAACGTAGAATTATCAAGTCATTGAATTTAATTCTTTAATTTTTCAAGAAACTTATCGTTTAGGAAATTGACATATTGGTATGGTTATGATTTGATAAATACTTTATGCTTAAATTCAGATTCTTAAACTATTTCTAATAAATTTTCGAAGGAGAGGTATACTTTCATTTCTGAAACTTGTTTTCCAAAACACAATTTCATTCTATTACTCGAATTTATACTTTATAGTTTTTGTAGGACTTTGGATTGTACTTCTCCATAAACATTATTTGGCCCTGGCACCCTATTTTTATGATGACATTTTATTTCCAAGTGCTTAGCGAATTGTTGTCACCTTGGCCAGCATAAATAAAACAACATACATCAAACGGCATCTAGGATACATAAGTTATGAAACAAATTAAGAAGCCTATGTACTAGAATTTTAGGCACAAAATACATACCTCAAGAGAATTTACAGCAAATTCTAATGCCACATTTATTTCTGAGGGTCCACCCTGCAAAAGCAAAGAAGGAAAAAAAGGAAGGGTAGAAAACAAGAAATACTTCGTGGCCTCAATTTTGTCTACTGAGAAGTAGACATTCAAAATAAATGAAATGCATGTGATATGCACCTCAAATGGGGGAACCAAATTAGCTACCTTTCGGACCATTAATGCTTCTCCGGGTTGAAACCCCAGGATGACTGATCAGGGGCAAACCCTTGAGTCTGCACAAGCAATTATCATGAACTGTACTGGAACTCAGTTTTAATAGGCTGTATATCTATTCTGATTTTCAGAAATAAATTGAGCAAAAAAGCCATAGCTTATCCATCCAAGATGTTCTCAACATTTGTCAAATAATAAAACTCCAAAGCCACAGACACCTCTCTCCCCCCCACCCCCCAAAGAGTCTAAAGAATTTCATAGCTCACATGCAGAATTCGAAGAATCAGAGATGTTGCAATTGTGCCCTAATCTTTATGTAATGTCATTATTTCCAAGAGGTGTTAATAACCTTTCTCATTCCAAAGTACTAAGAACTAGTGAAAACCCTTCATGGATCAAGATTTTGTTTCTATTTTTAGTGATTTGAATTCAATTTTTTATGTCCCAAAAGTGAGGGGAAAATAACCCCATTTTTCTCTATTTCACGAAGAACTCTAAAAAAAGGGACTTAAAAAAGTCATTGAAATTGATTTATAAGTCTTAGCTAGCCCTAACATGTTAAACGAAGATTTTGATGAGTTTACTTGATAGTGAATAGCAAACTACATACATATGATGCTGGTTTGATATGTAAGCATAAAATTTAAAATGTAGCTATATTTATTTACTTTCATTTTTTTCATAATCATACATACATACATACATACATATATATATATAGAGAGAGAGAGAAAGAGAGAGAGAGAGAGAGAGAGAGAGAGCCAAGACAACTACTAGTGAAAATGGCTGAAATTTGTGAAGTACAAGTCTTGAATTTTCTTTGGCGGTGATGGTTAAGATAATACATGCATTTTATAGGTCAAGGAAGACTATGAAATAGAAGAACAATTTACCCCAGAAAAATTCAATAAAAAGAAATAATAAAAGCACAGTGGGATCATATTATATTATGATTTATGATATCATTTTTCCCAATTTGTAGCAAGAATCTGTATTCCAAAATTATAGGAAGCACACAAGTCTTATTTGATGGAGCAAGATTTACTTGAAAGTATACATTAACAAATTTAGACCTTAAACCAAGCGTACTCAAAAGCCCCATTCTTGATAAAGAAATGTGAAGGCGGACATGTAATACTTCAAAGGCAATCACAGATAGATAAACAAACCTATTGCAGAATTTTGATTCAATTTCATGCCCTGAATTGTCATCAAGAACTCGAACAATGCAACTTAAGGAACGGAGCAAACCCTACAAACATAAGCACAATTGTTAAAGTATAAATATATATGTTGTTTAAGGATTACCATGTCATCGATATTGGAAGAAATTACTGGAATTACTAATACTTTTGCTGCTCTTCAAGCATCTGAGTTCCAGTTCATCTTATGCAAAGCAACCTTTCCCATCACCTTCTACTTTATTTTCCATTGAAACAAATTTGATTTATCCATAAACATGATTTAGCATCCAAAATTTACCACATACATACTCTCTTTGAATCAACTGATGGAAATAAATTGGTCTTACAGAAACTTTATTACAACTCTGAGCTAGGATTTATATTTACTTCAACATGGCTTTTTTTTTTCTTTTGTATTTGAGAAAAGGGAATCCGTGTATGCTTCTTCATCTTCACTAAACTTCAAATTCATTTAGGGAAAGGTAGCCTGCAAGACATAGAAACATGCACTAAGGCAAATGGTTTCTCTATAGTAGCAGCATGCATTTCTTGGCATGCAGTCAATGATGAGATTTTTTTATTTTTTATTTTTTTTACAAGATAGAAATTCTACTCTAGCCAATCTAAGTGTATATGTGTGTGAAGCTCCCTCTTGGAGACTTGAACACCAGCCCTTCCCCTCCACACCTCACAAACACTTATAATTGTGAAGTGACCATTGCACCAAGGTAACGCAGTGGTGTCAATGATAATAGTTAAGTTGCTAAACAAATCGACAAATTGTTCAATGATGAGTTGAAAGTGACATCACCTTCTGGTTGCAACCATTAATTTCACCACCAAATTTATCTTTCAGTACCAGATAAGCCCAGATTTACTTTAAAATGGATTTAAGAATATATTGTTAGAAGTTTAACTTTTTTTTAATTAACCTTTCATAAATAAGTGGGAGTTTCATAAGTTAAATGTAGTGGAAGGTTTATTGAAGTTATGTATGGGATTTATAAATGTAAGAGTTAGAAAAATAAGTGTAGTGGGAGTTAGAGGTTGGATGGTGTACTATATAAACCTATTCGTCTGTCAAGTTCTATGCAAGAGTTGAGAGAAATACAAAACATTGAAGTGTTCTAACTCTTCCCTCTCCACTCTCTCTCCCCTTTATTTAATTTGTGAGCGTGAGTCTCTTCTATACACTAAGTAGTGTGTGAGTGTTTGTGAGAGTAAGAAAGGAAAGGCCCATCAATATTTTTGTTTTATTTCCAACAAAGTGGTATCAGAGCCAATTGGTTCGTGGTAAGAATGGTCATTGCCAATGGGATGGTGTCGTTCCAATTTCCTCGACTTACCAAACAAAACTTTGAAAATTGGAGTATCCGAATGAAGGCGTTGCTTGGATCCCAAGATGCGTGGGAGATTGTGGAGAAAGGTTATGTGGAGTCACAAGATGAAGAATCTTTGACTCTAAACTAAAAGGAAGCCTTGCAAAAGGCTTAGAAGAAAGATCAACAAGCTCTTACGTTGATTTATCAATGTTTGGATGAAATCATGTTCGAGAAAGTTGCAAATGCAACTTCATCTAAGCAAGCATAGGAGATTCTTAAAAACTCTCTAACAGGAGTTGATAAAGTGAAGAAAGTTCACTTCAAACATTGAGAGGTGAGCCTGAAGGTTTGCACATGAAAGAATCTAAGTGTCCGTTTGGTAAGAGATTTCTAGTAACATTTTTTGTTTTTTTTGGAAAAACATGTGGGTGAAAAAGTGTGAAAATACGTATAATGTTGTTTAAACACTAAAAACTGTTGTTTTAACAATAGGAATAAACGGGTCCTAAATCTATCTCAGATTATTTTTCAAGGGTGTTGGCAATTATAAATCAATTGAAGAGATATGGTGAGAACTTAGATGATGTCCGCGTGGTAGAAAAATTCCTACGTTCATTAACTTCTAAGTTTGACTATATCGTTGTGGTGATTAAGGAATCAAAAGACTTGGAGTCAATGACCATTAACCAACTCATGGGATCATTACGAGCCCATGAAGAAAGGCTCAATAAGAAGAAGCAAGAACCTTTGGAGCAAGTCCTACAAGCAAAGCTCACCTAGAATGAGAAAGGGTCGCGTGAAAGTAGCCAATGAGGCCGAGGACTGAACGTGGTAGAGAGAGAGGATCTGGAGGAAGGAATGGTCAAAACTCTCCCAATTATGAAGAGAGGGGTCAAAGTTCACAATCCACAAGAGATCATGGAAAATGAAGTTTCTCAAGACCATACAGAAGAAGGTATGATAAGTCTAACATTAAATGTTATAATTGTAAAAAATATGGACATTATACTTCTGAATGTAAAAATGCCGCTGACACTGTTGAGGAGAAAGCTAACTATATTGAAGATAAGAATGAAGAAGTGGAGCCGACTTTGTTGTTGGCATACAAAGAAGAAAATGGTGCGTGGTATCTTGACTCTGGTGCTAACAACCATATGTGTGGGAATAAAATGATGTTTATGGAGATTGATGAATTGGTGGTCGAGAATGTTACCTTTGGTGACTCATCCAAAGTTTCAATGAAGAGGATAGGTAAAATTCTTATCCGTTTAAAGAATGAGGATCATCAATTTGTTTTTTATGTATATTATGTGCCAAGCATGAAAACTAATATTTTGATTATGGGACAACTTCTTGAGAAAAACTATGATATCCAGTTGAAAGATTGTAGTTGCTTAATAAGGGATCATAAAAATAATGTGATGGCTAATGTGCCTATGACAAGAAATAGAATGTCCTTGTTAAATATTCAACATGATGTTATTAGATGTCTGAAGGCTTGTTTTAAAGATTCTTCTTGGCTTTGGCATCTAAGATTTGGGCACTTGAACTTTGGAGGACTACAGTTGTTGGAAAAGACAATGATGGTGAGAGGATTGCCTTCCATTAAGCATCCTAACCAGCTTTGTGAAGGATGTCTCCTTGGCAAGCAATCAAGGAAGAGCTTTCCAAAAGATGCTAGTACAAGAGCAACCAAGTCATTGCAACTTGTTCATACTGATATGTGCGGACCTATCAAGCCATCATCTTGGTAAAAGTAACTACTTTCTTCTCTTTATTGATGATTTTAGTAGAAAAATGTGGGTTTATTTTTTGAAGCAGAAATCTAAAGCATTTGGTGCATTTAAGAAATTTAAGGCATTTGTAGAAAAGTAGTGGCCATGAAATTAAGGCCTTAAGATCTGATAGAGGCGAATTCACATCAAATGAATTCAAAGAATTTTGTGAAGCAAATGGGATTCGCCACCCTCTAACAGTTCCAAGGTCACCACAACATAATGGTGTAGCAAAAAGAAAGAATCGTTCAATTCCTAATATGGCCAAAAGCATGTAGAAGAGCAAGAAAATGCCTAAAGAATTTTGGGCTGAAGCTATAGATTGTACAATCTATTTGTCCAATCGTTGCCCCACAAGAAGTGTACAAGAAAAGACCCCAACAAGCTTGGAGTAGGAAGAAGCCTACAGTTTCCCATCTTCATGTGTTTGGGAGCATTTCATATGCACATGTACCAGATTAAGAAAGATCCAAGCTAGATGATAAAATGAAGAAGTATGTGTACATTGGCTATGATCCAAGCTCTAAGGGCTATGAGCTCTATAATCCGAGCACTGGAAAAGTCATTGTTAGTTGAGATGTGGAATTCAATGAATAAGGCACATGAGATCGGAGCACCCAAGAAGAAGAGAAGTATGATTTCTTTCCTCTATTTGAAGAGGAAAATCAAGGGAATGAAGTTCACGAAGAGCCTATCACTCCACCTCCATCACCAGCAGCATCATCTCCCATTCATGAAAGTCCATCATCATCGTCATTACTAGAAGGAAGTTCTAGTGAAAGACCAAGAAAAATGAGAAGTCTCCAAGATCTTTATGATTCAACAAAGATTACAGATGGTGTAACTTTTTTTTATCTATTTGCTAATTGTGAACCTACAGGATTTGAAGAAGCGGTGTGAGACAAAAAATGGAGAGATGCTACGAACGAAGAGATCAAGGCAATAAAGAAGAATGATACATGGGAGCTTGCAACTCTTCCAACTAGAAAGAAGACAACTGGTGTAAAATGGGTGTACAAGTTGAAGAAGAATGCAAAAGTAGAGGTAGAGAGATACAAAGCAAGATTGGTGGTGAAAGGTTGTAGTCAACGACAAGGTATTGATTATGATGAGGTATTTGCCCCAGTTGCTCGTTTGGAAACTATACGATTGCTAATTTCTTTAGTAGCTCAGAATCAATGGAGAATTTTCCAAATGGATGTAAAATCCGCATTTTTGAAGGACTACCTAGAGGAAGAACTTTATGTTGAGCAGCCTATTGGCTATGTTGTAGAGGGGCAGGAAGATAAAGTTTTGAAGTTGAAGAAAGCTCTATATGACTAGAAACAGGCACCAAGAGCTTGGAATAGTAGAATTGAAAAATATTTCCAAGTTAATGGGTTTTCTAAATGCCCATGTGAACAGGCGCTTTATTTTAAGGTGCATAAAAATGGAGACATCTTAATTGTTTATTTGTATGTCGATGATTTGATTTTTACAGGCAACAATCCAAGTATGTTTGAAGACTTCAAGAAAGCAATGACTATGGAGTTTGACATGACAGATATTGGACTTATGGCCTATTATCTAGGCATTGAAGTGAAGCAGATGGAGGATGGGATTTTTATTTCCCAAGAAGGTTATGCAGAGGATATTCTCAAGAAGGTTGAGATGTTAAATTCCAATCTAGTTAGCACCTGTGGAGTGAAGTTATCAAAGCATGACGATGAAGAGAAGGTTAATCCAACATTCTTCAAGAGTTTGGTTGGACGTCTCAAGTATCTAACATGCACAAGACCAAACATTTTTTTTGGCGTTGTACTAGTTAATCGTTACATGGAAGCACCGACGATGACTCATTTGAAGACTGCCAAGAGAATTCTTCGCTATTTAAAAGGTAAACTGGATTATGGACTATTGTATTCACCCTCTAAAGATTTTAAACTTATTGGCTATAGTGATAGTGATTGGGCCGGACACACTAATTATAGAAAGAGTACTACTGGTTTTGTGTTCTATATTTTTGATACTGCATTTACGTGGACGTCCAAGAAGCAGCCAATCATGATGCTATCCACTTGTGAAGTTGAGTACGTTGTTGCTACCTCTAGTGTTTGTCATGCAATTTGGCTTAGAAATTTGTTAGAGTTGCAGATGTTGCAAGATGAAGCTACGAAGATATGTGGGCAATAAGCCAACACTAGCTCTTGCAAAGAATCTAGTCTTTCATGACCGAAGCAAACACATTGACACAAGGTATCATTTTATTCGAGAATGTATTGCAAGAAAGGAAGTTCATCTTGAGTTTGTGAAGTCACATGATCAGGTTACAGATATACTCACTAAACCACTCAAGTATGACACATTCAACAAGCTACGAGCATTACTTGGAGTAATCAAGAAAACAAGTTTAAGGGGCAATGTTAGAAGTTAAACTTCTTTTTAATTAACCTTTCATAAATAAGTGGAAGTTTCATAAGTGAAATGCAGTGGGAGGTTTATTGAAGTTATGTGTGGGATTTATGAATGTAAGAGTCAAAAAAATAAATGTAGCGGGAGTTAGAGGTTGGATGGTGTACTATATAAACCTATTCATCCGTCAAGTTCTATGCAAGAGTTGAAGAGAAATACAAAATATTAAAGTGTTCTAACTCTTCCCTCTCCACTCTCTCTCTCTTTATTCAATTGTGAGTGTGAGTCTCTTCTATAGTGTGTGAGTGTTTGTGAGAGTAAGAGAGGAAAGGCCCATCAATATTTTTGTTTTATTTCCAACATATAGTACGTTAGTACTTATTGTAATGCTAAATCCAGAGAAATAATTAAACCTCAGGACAGATTTCTCAGTTTGGTCAAGTTCCTCTATCGAACCACAACTACATGCTTTAGTAAATATAAGGCCCCTAAAAAAAAGAAAGAGAAGAAGAGAAAACAATTGAAATCAATGGAAGTTTACAAACGTACCCCAACTTGAGAGAAGTGTCTGAACTGTCATTGTCTTGAGGAGGATCAGATGAGTTGCAAATATTGCTGATTGACTCAGATGACTGACCTTGTTCAAGTACATGTGTTTGAGTGCTAAACATATTCTCCATCTGTGGAAGAGACATTTTTTATGACTGAAATAGAAAGGGCAAAAAATACAAAACAAAATAACGAAAAAAGAAAGAGAGAGACCTATTACCTGTTTTAATCGTTGGTTTTCTGCCATCAGTTGGGCTCCCTGCATTAAAAGGATAAGATGCACAGAAAATTATTAAGACATCTTAGCCTTAAACACAAAATACAATATAGTATGCTATATGTACCAAACTTCTTATAAAGGTCCATCATAAGAAATTGATACCCTTTTATGGGGCAATCAAAATTGTTTTAAGTCAGGTTATATAGGATAAACAATTTAACATTCAGTTCCGAAATTATGAGGACAGTAGTTTCAACTAAACGTTCAGTGGTGGTTGCTTGCCATGAGAATTCCTTTCTCTACGCAGTGCACATACAAAGACCTTGGCAAAAGGCTGAAAAAGTTTTACAAATCCAAGACTTCTCAGCTATATTTTTTATGAAATGTACCAACTTGCATCAACACTACTCATTTTGGATGATAAAATAGTTTGTTCTACAACTAACTCATAATTTAAAACTATTTACTCACATTTACTAACAATATGGATTTAGTGCAGAAGCTCATATTATATTATTGTAGTCCTAACACAGTCCTAACTATATTAATGTATTCCTAGGGTTAACACAGAGTTAGTCTACTACTAATTCCCTTCAATAAATACATTGTAATACACATAATTCAATGGTAAAGATGTAGGTAAGACTTTCTATGCTAATGTAGGCCTCTAAGATCAAACCACTTTAATTTCTTGTGTTCCTCTGCCAATAATAATAATAATAAAATCCTTGTGTTCTTTCTCTCTTACCTTCTCTGTCTCTTTCTTTCCACCTACTATTTTAATATTTTACCATGATAACATTGATTATGGAGCGGATCTTCACTAAAGCAAAGATATTTTTCGTTGAAACTATATGACCTTTTGCTTAAGGGCACTGATATATTCCGGAAACTCATTCCCAAAATTATAATAATTATATGAAATGTCTTGCACAAATTTAAAGTTTGGAACATTACCTTTCGCTTAAGGACAGTGATCTCTTCCAGAAATCTTTCACCCTGAAAGACAAAAAGGTTTCTGATATTAAGAGAATATACATAAATTTCAACACTCCACAAGAATTACAGCAAACAGAGATAACACAGAGACAAGCCTTTGTTTCTAGAACACGGCTCAGGCCTACTTCAAGCACTTTCTCTAGTTTCTGTAATTCTTCTATATCCATTCCATTGAGCTCTTCTCCCTTAATCTTCCTGTTAGGTGTACACATTTCTCAACGTTAATTTAGTGTGGTATGTGCATGTCTTTACAGTAACAAGTTGATAACAAGGTAGTTGCATACCTCAGTTCACGTGTTTTCTCCTCAATTTCCATGCTCAACATGGTGTAGGAGGTACTGTTCTCAAGCTAACATAAAGAATTTCCGTTCATGAACACTTTTTTGTCATGTGATGTGAGTTTTAATATATCAATTGTTCTAAAATATGTACACAATTCCGATCCAGCTTTCAATAAGAAAATTTAATGCTGCCCTAAATGTTAGGGTCATCATCTTGGAAGTGCCACAAGTAGTCTACGTGTTTCAAAAAAATGTTCCTATCTTTTCTTATGGTGGTAAAATTTCAATAAAATGTAAGTTTCAAAATTTTTATGAAATTTTAATGAGAATGGATTAAGAAATAATCTAGATAATTTTTGCTTATGACAATGATAAAATTTTACTGCATCATTATTAAATTGAAACAATTGGAATACAAAAATGGATAAATGGAAATACACGTAAAGATAAGTTTCAAAATGGGATAATCCGCTTTAAGTTAGGAGTGGCCCTATTGATGAAAAGACAAGGGAGGGTTACTTGAGATTTGGTCACGTTCAAATGAGAGCGATTAATTCACCAGCATAAAAGAGGAAGTTAATTTAAGTTAAGGTAATGGAAAAACGCTAGATGAAAACCAAGAATAACATTGGTACAATTAGTTAAAAAGGACTAGTAATGTAAGTAAGTAATAGACACTACATATTCAGATGGAATAGAATGAGGGAAAAACATGTGGCAAACCCTATATATTGTTAAGGATCCATAATTGACCGCAAAAAATTTGGGACTAAAGATTTCTTCTTGTTGTATGGTAGTTTTAAGATATGGCTATGGCCTATGCCACTTTTTGGTCAAATTCTTTCATTTAGGCATTCGTTAGTCATTAATTTTTGTTGTTTATGATAATTATTATTTCTTTTTTATATAACTTGTAATTTAAAATTCAGAATAAGATCTCTATTTTGGGACGTTTCCTAGAGTTTGTAAGATTTTATTTATAATTTTGACTTTTTTTGGAAATTTTTTATATTTCTAGCCTAGTTTTTTGCTTGAAACCAATAAGGGTATTTTAGGGTCTGCTTGCCTATTTATATGCAACCATCAAGGTAATTCAAAATTTCATCAATAAAATTTCTATGCTTTTTTTCAAAAAAAAAATTTTTCTAGCGGACTTCAAATTTATCCTTGGGAATTAAAGGAACTTCTTGTAGATTCAAAAAAGATTATATTGAAATACTGTTCTGTTTCTTATGACCTTTTACCTGCATTACTTATTAACCAACCAAAAAAGTTCAAAACATCATACCTGCAACTCAAGAGACGGTTGGTCCATTTTTCCAAGATTCTCTGCGTGTAGATTATGTCTTTCAATTACCTGCTGCATACTTCATACAATAAAAGGATAGCCCATTCAATTATTTTTTCTCTCTCTCTAATTTTAATAAAATGAATATGAGGATGAACTTTTAAACTACTATAATATAATACTATTTCTGACTCAAATCTAAGAAAAGGAAATTTGAGCTGGTGACTGAAGAATTATTTATCTCATGTTTGCATATCTGCTCTTGCATCCAGGCTAACCGCGTTCTCAATTAAAATGTGAACCACAAATGATATTGACACAAACTATACGCAAACTTCTAATTGCAAACCATAAAAAGTGAACATTTATATGAACCCACAAACTATTTATATTGATTGACACAAGGGGTACACTAATTTCTTACTTATTTACAAGCATGAAATAAAATTACTTAAACTTTTTTGATTTGGTTCTAGCTATTGCATTTAAGTGTTACAACAATTAAAAATTACAGCTTGCAGGAAAAATCCCATAGAAGAATAAAATCTAAATCCATGAGGAAGAGCTTTGCACTATTACAGCAATGAAAAAAGTATGCAGAAAGTGTTAGCTTGTACAATCTCCATTTTGTTTGATATGGTTACAGAATCGATATGAATGATAATAAATAACATATTGTAGCATTTTAATATTATGTAATGAAGACATTGACTACTATCTATTTGAGTGTTTTAACAAAGGCAAGTATAATACGCTGAATAAAAATTCTCTACAAGAATTACTAAAAATATAAAGAAGATAGTGTGTCAAAATAATTTCAAAAATATTATAATTGAAAAAAAGGGTAGTATTAGTTGCGCAAGGAGTAATGTAATAGAATTAGTGTGATACAAATACCCCTGATTATCTAGATTGGATTGGGTTAGTGTGTTTTGTACGGACGCACATTGAATTTAATATTGGACGTTTATTAGCTCTATCTTCTTCTTCTTTTTTATACACAAAATAGAAATTCTATTCTAACCTAATCTAAGTATATATATGTGTAAAACTCCCTTTTGCAGACTTAAATCTTGGCCCGTACTCTCCACAACCCACAAGCACTTATGCCAATGGAATGACCATCGCACCAAGAGTGCGCAGTGGTTTAACTCTATCTTAGTTATATAATCAATTACAAGAAACATTAATTATAACTTGACTAGATTTTTTTTTTTTTTTTTAGTATAGAACATATGTGACTAGAGGTCTCTTTGAGTTGTAACAAATGATATCAAAGCCAACCTAGTAATGCCATGTAGCTTAACGATACTACGTACATTGCAACAAGACTCTAATAAGGACATTAAGAATTTGGATGGGAGAAATTGTGATACCCCAGATTATGTGATTTGGATTGGATGAGTGTTGCATCAAGATACATTGACTGATTGGATATGCCAATTTGAGATGAATTTGAGATGCGTCAAATTTGGGGATTGTACAATGCTTAGCAAGGCTGATGCTAAGCTTGCTCAAAGTGATCGACAAAAAGGTTGTGTCGGTCGACAATTGGTGATGTTCAAAGGTGAAAGCTCTAAGAGTGGAGAAGGTAGCTCAAAACCTAAAATTTATTCCAAATATCAACCTAAGATAGCTCTAAAGGTTGTGCTGGTGAACAAACGAGTCGAGATGGTTGACAATCTTCTTGTTTTTAGGTGTGGGCAAATTGGTTATCTTGCAAACCAATGTCCAAAGAAAATGGTATACGTGTATGTGACTTTTGGACGAAGATAATGGGGGTGATGCAATGTGAGGAGATTGAATTGAATAAGGTGAATATTAGGTGATCCATCGAACATTTGTAATTCCTAAAATGACTCAAACAAGGATTGACTTAGTCATAGCATCTTCAAATGCACATGCAACTCCCATGGAAAGGTGTGTTCCATTATCATTAATGGAAAAATTTGTGAGAACATCGTTGCACAAGAAATGGTGGACATGATTTAAGTTGAGTATGGAACCCTATCTTAAAGCCTTAATGAAAAGCATGGTTGAAGAAAGGTAAAGAGGTAAAGGTAACTAGAAGATATCCTGTTTATGTTGAAATGGGAAAGAATTATAAAGATTAAGTTTGGTGTGAAATTAACCATCCCCATGGATGTTAGTCATTCCCTTTTTGGGTGTGGCTTTGGCAATATGATATCCATATGACGGCCATAGAAATACATATACCTTTAAAATTAGAAAGTTAAAAAAATAAAAAATAAATAAATAAATAAATAAATAAATAAATAAAAAAGCTCCTATATCTTCCAAAGACGAGAGTAGTGATTTTCTAACTTTGTCCAATTGTAATATAAGGTAAAAATACTAGGTGGTGTACATAGAGGTGGCTAAAGAAAAAAGGAAGCTTATTAGTGTACTGATAACCTAGCTAACAAAGTGCACTATTTAATGAATATGAAGGAGCATGAAGAATTGAATATGCAAGTCATGGAGATTTTGAAGAAGGAACATTTTAGAGAAAACATGATTCCTTATGTAGTATCAACCTTACTCATGCCAAAGGAGGATGGCACTTGATGGATGTGTGTTGATGACCGCACCAGTAACCAAATTATTATCAAATATCAGTGTCATATTTTAAGAATTGATGGCATGTTGTAAAAATTGTAAGGTTATGCCGGGAGAGAGTGTAACAACCCAGTGTAAGGCGGTGCTACTAGATATTTGTATGAGAAACTAGAAAAGAAGGGGAATTAGACCCAAAAAATAAGAATACAAGTAATAGGTGGTAGGGTTTGAAGGGGAAGAAACAAGATTTGTTTAAAAATAAAATTATCATAGATAGCATGTGGAATTTAGATGAAAATGTTGATAAGATGTAGAATGAAATGACTAATGTTATTAATAAAGTGGCTAAAGACTGACTTGGAAAATCTATAGGATATGGGCGACCGAACAAGGAGACTTGGCGGGGGAATAAGGAGGCTCAAGCCATAAAAGAGAGACAAATATAGAAACCTACCTAGATGTTGAGTCAATGATGCTCATGAAAATTAAAAGTGGTGAAGAGGGAAGCAAAAAGGGTTGTTCAAGAGGCTAAATGTAAAATTTTATAGCAAGTTGGAGACAAAGGAGGGAGAAGAATATTTATAAACTTACTAAGACAATAAGAAATGAAAACATGACTTGAATGATATTTGATGCATTAAAGATGAAGATCAAGGAGTGTTGGTAAAAAAAAAAAAAAAAGTTACCTCAAAAGAAAGATGTAAAAGTTATTTAGATAAACTTTTTAATGTTAACAATATAAAAGATTGGAGCAAATTAAATAACCCAGCGGAGGATAGACACTATAGATTTTTTCAAAGAATTAGGATGACCTAGCTAAAGGACACATTAAGGAGGATGAAAATAGGAAAAACAGTGGGACTGGATGAAATTTCCATTGGAGTTTGGGAATGCTTGGGCGGTGTGGATGTACGCTGGTAGACAAAACTTTTCCATAAGATCTTAGGCGTCAATTGTTAACAAGGCAGCTTGACCATCTATTCCTTCAGTGTCTTTTAATATGGATCTATGGTCTATGGTTTTGGGTCTATTTGGAGTAACTTGGGTTATGCTGCACACTGTTTTGGGGCTATTAGGGTGTTGGCAAGGCAACTTTGGTCGTCATCGAAATGGTTACATTTGGTCCATCATTCCTCATTGCTTAATGTGGTGTCTTTGGAGGGAGAGAAATAGTAGATGTTTTGAAGATATTGAGAGATCTATTCCGGACCTTAAGCTACTCTTTAGAACTTTAAGGGATTGGTCGTTTGCTTTGCAAAAACAATCATTCCCTTCTTTTATTGATTTCCTTAACTCTTGCAATTTTTGTATTTGAATTCTTTTCCCTTGTTCACTCCCTGTGTATTAGGGTGTTCCATTTTTTTTTTTTTTTTTTTTTACCAATATAACTTATTACTTATCAAAAAAAAAAAAAGTGTCAATTGTTAACAATTTTCTATGTAATGATGCAGTACATATTAGAAATGGCATTACTAAGGGTAGCACTAGACGCTTATTTTGAGGGAGATTAATGTTTCTACTCTAGGAGGCTCATTGGGAGGGAGATCAGTGTTTTTGATTTAGGAGACAGGTAGGGGGTGTTTGTAATATTGTTCTAGTAACGTTGTTTGTATTTTTTGGAATACGTGTGAGCGAAAAAGTGTGGAAATACGAGTAATGTTGTTTAATAACTGAAAACTACTGTTCTAGTTACACTACTAAACAGCCCCATAATATGTATGCCACATGGACAAAGAAATATGCAAACATCTAAAATAATGTCTCTTTTGGACAATCAGATTCTAAAACATAATTTGGAAGGTCTCTATTTTGCATTTACGACTATTGGACACATTTCCAAATTTTAATATTGCAAATTTATTATAATAATTTACTTCACCTATAAGACTAACTATACTCTATAGTTCTAAAATTAGGCTGCTAAAAAACAATATATTCAAAAAATGAGTATAATTGAAATGAGATGTTAGATAAGGATAAGTGAAAATACAAGAGAAACTGATAGGATTGAAATGAGGAAATTTTTAAAGAGTGGTGGCCCCTATTGTGAAAAGATAGAGAAAGTCACTTGAAGTTGATCATTTCAAAAGAAAAAGATTAATACTGTAAGAAAGAGATGAATTATTCAATTGAGGAGATAAAAAAAGATATAGGAAACAAAAATAACATTAATAAAAGTAGTAAAAACAGAACATGTCACTTAAATAAGTAATGAAGATTACGACTTCAAATAAATAGTATTAAGGAAGAGAATATATGTTTTTAGCCCTAACTAGTTTATTAACTGACCCTAAAATTTTGAGAGTAAGGCTTAGCTAATGTTGTTGTTGTTGTCTGACCCTAAAAATTTGAGAGTAAGTCTTAGTTATTGTTGTTGTTGTCATCATAGTATTGCTTATATATTTCATATAGAGAAGAATAATTTGTTTCTTTCTTCTCAATCAAGAAAACTTGACAATCTCAATATAATAAATTGCACACCCTTTGAACTTTCGTCGTACACTAAAAATGTAAGGCTAATGATGTTGTTTGTAAGTAGAATAACAATACAACTAAGTTGAAATTAATACGTACATATGACCATAGAAGATAGTGAGAAGGGTTATTTAACGAGATCAGACCTATTGAGGAGGCCAATAATAAAGAAATTGCATAAATTAAGGATATTGATAAGACAACATTTTTTTGGTGTTTAACGATAAAGATTTGTCTTTTAAAGCATGTACAGTCCACTTCGCATTTCCATCGTCATAAAGTTGCTCAAAGCTCTTTGCCTACTTCTTTTGAAGTTTCTTTACTGAAAATTGTTTATCAAAAGAGATTGGATGGTGAGGTTGGGCTTGTTACGTACCTAGTTTAAATTGATATATAACAACATCCCTCATTTTTGCGTTGGAATCTCCAGCATTAGGTTTTATATATACATAAACAAAAGTGTTCAAATTGGCATATGTTACTCTACATAAAAAATTATAATCCCAAACTTTGCTCCTAAGTTTGAGTCATATAATTTTGCTTGATCTTTTATGAAGAAATCATTACAGAAATGTTGTGAATAGATTAGACAGGATAACAAAAGAGGATTCAAAGAGGTGGAAGTGCAAAAGCACAAAGACCATTAGGCATTAAAGGAAGAGTTGAGGCAGCTAATGAGGCTTTACACTAAGTAGATGCAACTCTAAAACTTAAAAAAATAAAATAAAATGTTAGATTAGCAATATTACAAGACACAATAACCGGCTAGTAGAACTTCAAAACAAGTCGCCCCCCCACCCCCCCCCCCCCCCCCCCCCCCCCCCCCCCCCCCCCCCCCCCCCCCCCCCCCCCCCCCCCCCCCCCCCCCCCCCCCCCCCCCCCCCCCCCCCCCCCCCCCCCCCCCCCCCCCCCCCCCCCCCCCCCCCCCCCCCCCCCCCCCCCCCCC
>NW_027070407.1:144499-175356 GCF_002906115.3 Quercus suber
TTTTTTTTTTTTTTTTTTTTTACCAATATAACTTATTACTTATCAAAAAAAAAAAAAGTGTCAATTGTTAACAAAATGACTAGTGATTGGAGAACTAATTTAATACTAGTGTGTAAACAAGTTAAAGCATCACAAGTGAGTTTATTATCACTAAGGTTTAAGTCAAGAATCAATATTAAATCCATATCTCTTTAGACTAGTGATGGATGAGTTAACTAAATGGAATAATGAGGGAGTCCCTTGGTTTCTACTTTATTATATAATTTTAATAGATGAAATTAGAAGGGGAGTAATGCCAAGTAAGAAATTTAGCAAGACACTCTAGAATCCAAAGGCTTTAGGATTAAATAGGACTAAAATAGAGTACATGGAATATAATTTTAGCAAAAGTAGAAACAAGGATGAAGGGGTGGTAAATTCAATAGTCAAGTGATATTAAATAGAAGAAGCCTTTGATATTTGAATCAGTAATTCATAAAGATAGATAGATTGAAGAGGATGTGAATTATAAGATAAAAGTTGATGAAATGGAGAAGTGCATCAAGAGTATTGTGTGATCATATAATATATATCAAGTTAAAGAGAAAATTTTATAAGACTGCTATAAGACCAACTATGCTCTATGATATTGAATGTGAAGCTGTTAAGAAGCAACATCTTCATAAAATAAGTGCAACTTAAATGAGATGTTAAGATGGATAAGTGAAAATACCAACAAAGAAAACTGATAGTATTAGAAATGAGGAAATTCGATTTAAGGTAGTGGTGGCCCCTATTGATGAAAAATGATGAGAAGAATCACTTGAGATTGATCATGTTCAAAAGAAAGTGATTAATTCACCTATGAGAAAGAATGAATTTATTCAAATTTCCCCCCCAACCCCAAAAAAAAAAAAAACCTTCAAAATAAGCAGCAGCAACATACGTTAAACCCTTCTAGGTGATATTAAAGTCTCTCGTTTTTTTTGGGCCAAAAGAATTCATACTTTTTTTTTTCTTTTGGCAGTAACATAAGATTTTATAGTATTTTTTTTTCCTTTATTTGATGCTACATAGTACAAATTTTCAATCACTTCACTTTCTTTTTTCCAAAAGAATTCATATTTTTTCTTCTTTGGCAGTAACCATAAGTTTTTATAGTACTTTTTTTTTCTTTATTTGATGTTACATGGTACAATTTTTCAATCACTTCTGATTTGTTCAGCCTTTTTCTTAGAATCTCATTATTTTGAGCAACTGGGTCTCTCATCTTCTCTCTCTCTCACCTTAGAAATGATAAAATCATAGTGAATGCATGAAAAAAATCGATCGAGGAATGGACAATGACATATTATTCTATAAATAGGAAAAGGGTTTTTCTATAAGTAGAAATATGTATGAGACAAGAGATTGAAACCTTGAGCTGGCGTACTCAAAGAGATTTCCAGTTGCAGAAAAGACCATGAGAGCAATATCAGCATCGCAGAGAGTTGAGAGCTCAAAAGCTTTCTTAAAAAGCCCCCTCCTCCTCTTTGAGAAAGTCACCTGCCTTGCCGTCGTGTTGTCGATCTTCTTAATCTGAATTTTCTTCCTCGTCATTTTCCCTGATAACTGATCACACACCCTTTACATCAAACCAATTTATCAGTCTAAACTAGTATTATAGAAATATAAACGCTCTTCTTCTTCTTCTTTTTTTGATATTAAATAGAAACTCTCTTTAAATAGAAAACTTTATGCAGAGAGGTACCAAATGTGATATACAATCGAGAATATATAGTACTAAAATAAATGACTCAATGTTATGGGTTTCAGATGGTAAAGATAAAAATAAAATCTATTTATACTTAAACGGAATAATTAAGTATCAGATCAAAGATAGAGAATGGGGAATTAAGCTGGAATGTAAATCATGAACAAAATAACAAAAACAAAAAAAGACAGAAAGCATTCATCAAAAAAAAAAAACAAAAACAAAAAACAATAATTAGCCTGTAGGCCCTGTACACAAACGCAAACTCGAACACAATGTATCAGATTAAACTAGAAATAAATAAATAAAAAGATCTTGTAAAAATATGAGAAATCAAATTGCACTTGCTCATCCAAAAAACGAAGGAAAAATAAAATAAAATCGAAGCAAACCTTCACACAAAATGCCGATTAATTTAGCAGATCTTCAACAATTCTTGCAGTGATAATGGAGAGAGAGAGAGAGAGAGAGAGAAGGTTTGTACTGTGTAGAGAAAAGACAAAGGAAAAGAAGGGAAAGATGGGTTTTGTATAGAAGAATAAAAAAAAGCGGAACCTTGCCAAATTTAGCCAAGAATCTGAAACCAACCCACTTCAAAGAAGGAAAGTATGCAGAACTGTAGAAGCACTATGAGGTAAAAGAAGAGGAAGAAGAAGAAGAATAACAACAGTGAACCCTACGTATAAAAGTACTCCTAGTATATCCAAGCTAGCTGCTATAGCTCATTGAATTTGCAAATTATAACGGATGGTGGGAGATAAAGGGATTAACCAGATTTCCTATTTTCATGTAGTAGTGCCTCCTTTCTTTATTTCAAGGTTGTTGTCGTTTTTAGTGCTGCTATTGACATGTCTTACAGAACCAGATACGAAGCCACCAATGCTTTTAAGAGAGAGAAAGACTGAGACTAATGGAGTACTTTTCAGAGAGATACAACATGATCTAGTTTTTCGGTTTTTTTTTTTTTAGGGTCTCCTTTTTATGGGGGAACCATTATTGACTTTTATTCTAGTTCAAGAAAATTAAAAGATTCCTTTTATGGCCAAGGAAATGAGTTGTCTGCAATTTCAGAAATTGGTCATTCAAAGTTTTGTGAAAAATGGTACGGGGAATGTAATGAGTATCCGTGGTGTGGATGAGTGGCTTACATAATACATACACAAAAATAACATATGAATAGATAATAAAGTGGATATTTTCTGATGAAAAAATAAATTAAAGTGGATATATATTATTTTATATGGTGAGGATTGCTTTCCGTACAAATTGCCATGCCACTTCACTGGAAAGAAATTATGACATATTTGTACGCTCGCACTCGTCATGTCTCCCACCCCTCCAATTCTTGCCTGATTTTTATTAGAGCTATGCTAGATCAGGAAAGCGCATTCTCGTCACAGATTTAAAAAAAAAAAAAAGGATTTAGCATTTAAAAAATTAATTTTATAATATATAATACATCAAAACTTTTTTTTTTTTTTTTTTTACATTTCATTTAAATATTCTTCCTTTATTATTTTTATTAAAAAATTTAGACTCGATTGATAGAATTAATAAGTTTTAAATCTAAGTTGTTAATTAGAGTTATTATGAATAAAACTTGTTAAAACAAACGAACATCAATATCATGTCAAAATCATGCAACGGAATAAAATAAATAAGACAATGTATGATAACCGAAGAAAACCAATGAAAAAACTAGTTTCACAGTAAAAAAACCTATGGAAAAACCTTTCCGAAAAGTAATTTACTATAGTAAAGAGAAATTTCAGATTTAGTAAAAATATTTGTTTCTAGACTCTACAATCTTCGCAGATAAACTTACAGCAGAAACCTTCTACCGTTTCAAAACCTCTAAACTCTTCAATATATGAACGTCACCCTTTTTGCACGGATCTCAATACGTGATTAACCAATGATGCACGACTCCCAGTATGTGACTAACTCACCAACTTGAAAATGATTGTTGGTTACAAAGTTCTTTATTTCATCAACAATGAAGATCAAGAAGCACTTAATTACAAAACCCTAAAGCGCAAAAACACAGTAACTTCTTTCAGAGAGAATAAGGCATCGGTCACCTTTTTTCATATGTTCTCCTCGTATTCTCTTATGTGACGGCCTCTAAAATATATCTAATATATGTCTAGGGCTATGAGAGAAGAAACCCTACACAAATACATAAACATGGGCTGAAAATCAAATCTGAAAAACTGATTTTCGTAATTCTCAATAAATACCTCGATAGATAGTATCTGTCAAACCTCATTAAACCTCGATAGATAGCTATCTGTTGAGCAACTATCGAGCTATCTGTCCACAGCTGTTGAGCTATCTGTCCAGTTTTAATAAACAGCTTCTCTTCACTTGTTTCTTTGTCCAATTTTCATAATTTTAATACTAGACTTGAACAACATGTTTCTTGAAGTATTAAACACATCCTAAATCTACCCAATTACAAGTAAAATGCGTTTCGTCAAAGGATTAGTCAATTACATAAAGTAGTGACATTTGTTCTTAACATGTGAAATACATATGTCCTAACAATTTTTTATTAATTTTTATTCTTCATCTCTCTCTCCCTCATCTATCTCTCTCTTTCTCAACCCAACTATTCTTAGCATCGCTAGCCACCACATCCACCTACCATCACCGCCACCAACCAGATCCACTGCAACCATAAACAACAGCAAAAAAAAAAAAAAAAAAAAAAAAAAAAAAAAAAAAAAACTCCATATCCACCCATACCACAACCACCACATCTACTCATCATCGCCACCACCAACCACCAGCCAGATCCACCACAACCACAAACAACATCAATAAAGAGAAAAAGAAACCTTACTGTGACCCATGACCACGACCCAGGAACACCGCATCGTGACTCAAGAACAGTACCGTGACCATCGAACCATTAGTGAGAGAAAAAAAACCATTGTCAGACCATCGAACCATCGCCAGACCATAGCCATCACCGGACCACAACCATCGGGAGAGAGAAGAGAGAAGAAAGAAGTGAGAGAGGAAAGAGGAGAGAAATGAGAGTTGGTGAGAATAAAAAAAAAAAAAAAAAAAAAATTTACAATTTAGAATGCTAAAAATTTTAACATTTAGCATCTTTATTGTAGGTGTGTTTTTGTGATTTGAGGTGTTAAAAGTACTAAAAAATAGCATTTATCAATTTTAGCACATTTGATGAGAATGCTCAAAAGCAGTACTACTTGTGCCACATAAAGTTGCACAAGTTGTGCTACATAACACTCATTTACCACTCACAACTCTCTCACACATAACACTTCTTTACCACTCACAACTCGCCACATGGGCAAGTTGTGTCACAAGTTGTGCCACTTTGTATAGCATAAGCATAACTCAATTAATTACTACTAATAATTATTGCTCTATTTTGAGGATTGCAATTTTATTTATAGCATTAATATTGGTGGTGTCAAACTCTCATATTGCCAAATTTAACAACTAATATTAAAAAGAAAATAAAAAAAAAGGGCTGCATTAGTGGAGCTAAAGATATAATTTTTGACTCTTGAGTTACAATGCATAGCCAATTGTTATACTAAAAAAATATTTTTTATTTGTCCTCTTATTATTATAATGATTATTTCCTTTTGGTTGTGATTGTGGTTGTTGTTTATTGTAGTGAATATATTATTTTATTGTGTTGTTTATATTATTTTAATGTGTTGAATGCTAAAAAAAAAATCATTGATATTGAATGTTTTGTAAAGTGATGTGGTAAAATAAATTAAGTAACTTTTTGTAGTGCCATTACAAAACATGAAATTATAATAAAACTAAGAGTCATAATGGAATTATCCATTACAAAACACCAGAAGGTAGAATGGGGGAGGAGAAAACTAAAAAATTCTGGTCTTGGAATTTCATTTAGTAGTTACTGTTAGACCATTAGTATTTCGATGGTTAAGAGCATTCATATCAATTTGTCTAAATTTTTTTGTTTATTTTAGTATAAGAACCTACATTTTCTATTTTATACAATCACTTTTACAAAATACCAACATTTGATTATCTATTATACACCCCATTTTATTTAAATAATGATTTTGTTCATTTATTATTACTATTTTTACCTTTATTTGTTCTCACATTCTCTCTCATCTTTCTTGAACATCACGTTCTCCCTCATCTCCTAGCTCCCTTCTCTCTTGACCACCACAAAACCTCAATGGCTGGACCTCTCATCATCATCATCATCTTCTTCTTCTTTGATGATTCACATGGATTTGTATATGGATTTGATGATATGGTTTTGTATATGAGTTTGGTGAGTTTGAGATCTAGATTTAGGAAAACCATATGGGTTTGATGAGTTTGAGATCTAGATCTAGGATTTGCTTAATGGATTTGATGAATTTGCAGAGCATTTTTACTGGGATTTAAGAGAAGATAGATAAGGACGAGAGTTAGGGGAGAAGAGAGAGAATCTGATGTGAGAAGTGAGAGAAAAAAATTATTAAAAAAATAAAATATAAAGTTGCAGTAACCGTGTATATTTACACAGTTACTGTAGCAAAAAATAAAATCTACAGTGTTTTAAATAGACTGATATAGATAGTTTTTGAAGAAAAAAGTGCAAATATGACAAATTTTACTTTATTTATTTTAATATCACATTTTACAATATACTCGACATTAAATAACCTATTTTTTACCACTTTATTGAAATATTCTTTCTTTATTTTTTTAATTCTCTCTCTCTCTCTCTCTCTCTCTCTCTCTCTCTCTCTCATTAATACTTTGGCACTTTATTGTAGGCAGGTACTAAAAATTTTGACTTTTGACACCATTGATGTAGTTATTTTAGCACATTGGTATAAATTCTTTGAGGCTTGGTTCATTCATCAGTTTTTATGGTTCAAATGAATTTCTTTTGTGGTGTGTTTAAAAGACAGGACTTGAGCATGTAGATTTGGATTTAAGTTATTAAAATCTAAATATCTTATTTGAATAGTTTTAAAAGAGCAATAAATTGGATTTGAAACAATATTTTTTATTATATATAAAATAGAAATTCTATTCTAGCATAATTTAAGTGTATATGTATGTGAAGCTCCCTCATGAAGACTTGAACCCTGGCGCTTACATTCCATACCCCACAAACACTTAATACTTGTAAAGTGACCATAGTGCCAAGGGTGAGTAGTGATAGATTTGAAATGATATTTAAAAACAATTGATTTGAAATCAAATTCAAATACAAATTCATGATTCAAAAACATAACATTGTACTGCTTTAATATTCTTCTCTCCTTTGTTACTTTCTTTTGGAGTACCCAAAAACAGAGTTACATAAGCTATTTGAAAATTTACTCTTCTTATAGAACCATTATTAGTATGACACATACTAGATTTTTTATTTTTCTTTTATTTGAAACTAGCATATAACTCGTGTATATACACAGTACAATTAAAAAAATTACAATTACACACATATATGGATTAAAATTATACTTTCTCTCTCTCTCTTTTATTTTTTATTTTAATTTATTTTGGATATACACATGAGTTTACTCTTTCTTTCTTTTTTTCCTTTATTGTTTATTGAATTTTTGATGATTTATTTATATTAAACCCTTCATCTTTTGCACCTCATTAACTCACCTAGAACAAAAAATTTAAAAACTTAAATAGGACATGTGGTACAAAATTAGACAACAATTGGAATCCAATTTTTTAAAATCTAATTGGATTTTCTTTCAAATTTACCTATTAGTGTGTATATATATATATATATATATATTATCAATAAAAAAATAGAATAATGAAATTGCTGATTCTTGATTTACACCATTATTTTTTTTTTTAAAGGAAAAACGAAAGTCACTTATTAGGTTAATTTTTCTAGTAGTCATGCATGAGATTTGTAATCCATGATCTTCATGTATAATTATTATATAAGGATCGTTCATCAAAAAATATTATTATATAAGGATCTATTAGAAAAATTGGTACGAAATTTATTCCTTTTCTATTTAGCAAGGTTGCTCTTAGATAAAGGCTTGATGGCTCTTAATAAGGATACAAGTTTAGAATACGATTATTGCCAATGACTTTCGCCCATGTAGACTTGTAGAGTTGAAGTTCACTAACAGTGGTACTCCCCATCCTAGCAATGGTACTGAATAAAAGGCATACTGACCCTCTTAAAGCTATGATAGGAGCAATTCAATCTAATCTTGCTAATGGATTAGTTTGGTTGAACATCAAGCCAAATTACTTTATTTCAATTAATGATCCTAATTTAGAAAACACAATTAGGATTAGAATAAAAACATCTTTGTTTACATGTTCTGGCACTGCAAAAAATATGTTGGCACTTGTTACTGTATTTGCCAAAATCCTGACTTACAATCAAATTTACTAAAGAATATATATTGATTGGCACTAGGTGTCCAGAGCAAAGCACCAACTAATCGTGGGGGTGTATAGACCATCGGCAAGGAGTTTCCCGCAATTACTAAAGAATAATTTTGATCTTTATTTTGACTAATCAATACATCTTTTCTAGGAATAAAATATCCATCAAACTCTAATTGTTCATTACATCGCTTCTAGTTGATTACCATACGGGCTTTGGGTTTGGAGTGGGATATAGTCAAGAAAAGCACACTAAAATTGCAATCAACCAATTAAAGACACATGCCAACATGACCACTCTATAGACTAGTGGCAACTGGCAACAGCGGGAGAAAGTATACCGTGTTTTGGTAATACCAACTCAGTATCTGTTTTGGTATTTCCTACCAAATAAATGAGTGACACATATTTCAAAAAATTATATTAGACTACTCCAATAAATTAATCATAATCTTCTATACTATCGGAAAGATAAATTAATCATTTATTAGAGTAGTCTGATATAATTTTTTGACACAAATGTCACGCATTTATTAGGTAAAAAATACCAAAACAGATGTTGAGTTGGTATTACTGAAACATAGTATACTTTTTCCAACAACTGAAACAACAAAAGAGTAAATGAATCACGAGCATTCAAAGAGAAGTCTCGTTAGGGTACATTAATACTCCTTTAATACATATTAAACAACTCTAGGTGAAGTTTACTCGCCCAGAAGGAAATCAGGACTTCCCATAAATACACAAATTACATAGAGGAGGGCAATAAGTTTGGTGCAAACAAAAAGTTTGGAAAATGGAAAATACTAAGATCACCGAAAATGGCACAACTTGCCAGCACAACACTTGGAAAATTATGGTTCCCTAATTTGCCAAAACGTTATCACATTTATTTGCTTCTTATATATATATATATATATATACATGTACTGGAATGGTCCTGCAATTAGAAATTAGAGCAGTGAGATAGGCTTGCTTCTTCATACATACATGTACTATTGTACTTGAATGGTCTTCCATTTTTATTGCAGTTAATCAACAACAATAACAAAAATTAAAAATTAGAGCATTGAGAGAGGGAAGAACATGAAAAGTCCCATTTAGTAAACTCGTAAATCGTAATTGTATGGAATCTATTTCTAAATTCTAAAGTTCCATACCCCAATTTCCAAGCCAATGATAAACCATCACAAACTACCCATTGGAAGTTCTACCAATTTTACGAGATAAGCCAAGTATTCTTGTCAACTCATTACTCTTTAATCCATAATTGATTTTTTTTTTCTTCTTCTTCTTTTAATTAAGTGCTAAAATTTACAAACGATAAATCACAATAAATATATTAAAATTCACAGGATTTAATTATAATAATTCAATCCTAATGATATTCTTAGTGATGTTTATGTTTGTAATTTGATCCCCACCTTCCCATCCTTCATTATCTACCGACCTTGTAAAAATAAAAAATAAAAACAACTTATATTAAATACAGATGAATTTGTCCCATGATAAACGCCACGTTCCACCATATTATAGCAGAAGTAGGAACAGTTAGATTGTGTACCCAGCACAAACTGGCAGGTCCCACACACTATAGGGTCTGCCAGTCTGTGAGGTACCCGGCATATATGCCGAGTACATAATATAATTTTCGCAGAATTAGAGCGAAATCCAAGTAATTCAAATTCTTTAAAATGATCTTCTCAAAAAAAAAAAAAAAATTTAAATATGTTTCAAGAATGAATCTTTTCCCAAGCTCGATGTCAGATGAAAAGTGTAAATTCCTTTTTGGCCAATGAAAAAAAAAAAAAAAAGAATTAGAAATTCACAAATGGTAAATCAAGCATGGTCCATGTGGACAATGCATTAATGTGCAGCTCAGAGAAAATATAAATTATTGTAGAAAGTATAACCCGCAGCCATTAAGGTTCAGTCCCTTAGCCTACATGTACTATCGGAGCCAACAAGTGGATGGAGAAATTATTCCGTATACTTATTGCACTACGCCTCACTTATACACAAACGTAGGATTCATAAATAGGATCCACATTTATGTTAGAGAGAAATATAGTATACTAGGTATGGAAAAATCTCTCATGTGTTAGGCGCATAAGATACCAGTGCACTAGGTACACTAAATAATTTCACTAGTAAATGTTGTTTGTTTTTAGATCCCTTAAAACACAGCCGATTAACCTAGTTAAAAAGCCAAGTTATTACTTAGTCTAAATTCCAGATCTAGATTATCACAATCAAACAATCATATCATGAATAGAAGCGGAAAAATAAATAATACAATTATATGATAACCCAGAAAAACGAAACCGGTAAAAAACCTAAATAGGATTTAATTTAACTATCCTCAAGGTAAACTTGAATTCACTATAGAAACAATCGAAGTTTGTACAATAGAACTTAAACCACTAACATTCTATTGCTACCCACCAGTAGAAAACTTACTAACACGATCACGTGCAAGCTCCGAGATCATAGACTCATTTTTTCTTGGATTCTACAACAAGTACAAGTACACCCGCTTGTATATCCTTAAGCTCTTATGGCAGCAATTGAATGATCATCAAGTTTTTGAAAAAATCTCCTTTTTGATAATCCTAAACTTGTGTGAAGGCAAGCACCTCTCAGATCTCACAAGAGATTCACACAAACAACAATATAAGAAACCTTTAAAACATGGCTAGGGTTTGCCTTATATACCTAGGATAAAACATAAAACCCTAAACGTTTTAATGGGCCCGATATTCGATAAATCGAGTATAAGTTTCGATCGATCGAGCCAGGCCAAAAGTTACTAATACTTTTGCAGCCACTCAATTCCAACTTTACATATACACACACACTTTGAGCAAGTCTAAATAAGACTAACAACTGATTTGATTATGGTTTGCCAACATTCACATTAGAGTTCTAAATACATTAGTTCCTAAGTCTTTAGAACCTAACAAACTCTTCCTTTGGCAATCCGTGACAAAACACAACTAAATGCTCAAAGTTTACAAAGAAAAAGTAATTTACAACAAATTCAATTTTAACTACTATCTATCAGTTGCAAGTGTAGACAGCAGTTTAATTGAATTAACCTGTATATTTCCTGAAACACTAAACAAAACGCATAAACGCATGTGTGGAAAAATACAAGTAAACAAAATAAATTCTTGATTTCACAAAACACAAAATAAAGACATATATCAATTAATAACTCATAAATATAAATCAATAAGCAGTGAAACAAGAACCATGTAAAACAATAAATGTATCTCCCCCTAACAGGAATAGCCCAACAAAAAAAGTATCAAGACCCAAAAAGGTAAATACAATGTGAAGCACCTAGATACATACAATATAATCAACTACACAAGCTCAAAAAAAAAAAAAAAAAAAAAAAAAAAAAAAAAAAAAAAAAAAAAAAAAAAACCCCCCCTCCATTAAAAAAAAAGCCAATAAAAAACACGANTCAAGACATGATCCAACGTACGTTGAATGTCCAAATCATCCGAAGTAGTCGGTGGAGGAACATCAGCAGCAACAGTACCAGATGCCTCAATCGAAGCATTACCTGTAAATGAGGGAGGAAGGGGTATAGCACCAAAAGGCTCAACTTGAGGAGCTCTCATATGAGCAGCCCTTTGCCTAAGGAAGGTGACACATATGCGAGCTATGACATGTACGGGCTCAGAAGCAGGGAAGCCATCTAAACCTAAAAACAGCAAAATCCTATGAATGAAGATAGGATGAACAAGAGTATGAGCAACGGCTGAACTCTTATAAACTTCGTTTAAAGAATGAAGAAACAGATGAGGAAAACTAATAGAAGCACCAAAAACAATGGCGTACAAAAACACACATCGCTTAATAGGGATGGTGTGGAGATGAGAGATAGACCACAAAGAATGACACGCTATCTGAAGGAAGAGATAGGTAGTCTCAAGAAGCTCAGTGGGCGTGATTGGAGGATCAGAACCCCACTGGATAGAAGACCCAGTGATGTATGACATAACGTCATCAAGGGGTGGAGACTCAGCATAAGGATAGATGGGCTGCCTAACGATCGAAACCTCAAGAGCCTCAACCACTATCCTAGGGGTAATGGTGAACTCTACACCTCGTATCCAACTCCTAACTAAGGTGTTGGAATCATAGATGTGGCAAGAGAGGTTCGAATAGAACTCTCTAATTAGGGCAGACGGGGGTGGATGATCTATCTCAAATAAAGACAACCAGCCCCTACTCTTAAAGTTTGCTCTAATGGCAAGATCTAACACAACCTTTCACTCAGCCCAAATCTTACGCTTAACGTTCAGCTTCCCATAGGCCTCTCTGCTTTTGTTACTCCGAAACAACTCACTCCTAAAGGGAGACTTAGAAGAAGTGGAGGATGTCATATGAGCTCTAGTCTTCTTAGGCATGGTGCTAGGGTAAGGACAAAGACACAGACAGAGATAAAAAGAATCAAAAAGAAAAATCAAGGGCAGTCTGCAAGTTAACACAAAATAAATATAGAAAAATCAATCTATATGATGCATGAACAGTTAAATGTCATGATGCATGCTCTAATGCAGTGAGAATAAGTTCAATTTAAGTTCAAATTCACAAAATTGGCTTGAGCATAGAGTTTCTAACAAAAACCCCCAAAATTTGAAAAATCCACTTGTTCAGTTTGTAATAAATTGACCAATTGATCATCACACAAGATAGAAGACAGATTATAATGACCAATTACATCAATCCAACAAGCCAATTTTATCAATTAAACTCAATTTGAACAAAATCCCCAATTCGGGTAAATACAAGCCCTAGAATTTTCAATTTCTCATAAAACACTAAATTGATCAAATTAACCATCATAGATCATGTTTATAACATTGTAGGGAAAAAACTCAATGATCAATTTTACAAAATAAGGCTTGAATCATTAAAAGTCCCAAATATGAATAGGTCCGAAAAACCCAACAAAATGCATGAGTATATGCATGAAAACATGAAAATAAATGCAAAAAGAAGGGTAAAATGGACTTACCAGCTTAGAGAGAGGAAAACCTTGCAAAAATTTGGAAGGAAAACGACAAAAAATTGATGTGGAGCCTAGTCCGAATTGGAGAGAAAGAGAAAAGTTTGAAAAACTTTTGAAAAGTGAGGTTTGAACAAGTTAAAATCAGTTTTTAAAAACTTTATTCACGATTTTCGATTGATTGAAATTTTAGGTTCGATCGATCGAAACAGACAGAGGCTCACTTCAATTTTTAATCACAATTTCGATTGATCAAAAAACAGCCTCGATTGATTGAAATTCTGGAAAAAACACATTTTTGAAAAACTCAACAAATTTTGAGCATAAACTCCTTAAAGCATTGAATTTTATGAGTAAAATGCATAAGTATGAGATGAATTTCAAAAACACAAGTTTTTAACCCAATTTTCCCAAAATTAAGATTTTCAAACATTTTCCCTTTGACTTCTCAAGCATCAAATATGTTTTGCATAAAACTTAAGGTATTTTCAAACGTGGTTGGCCAAACCAAAAACACACACAATAACATGTACAAAGTTTAGCAAAAAGTAACTTGTGTAGTGTGTGCTACTAGCAAAAACTTGAGATACATGTGAGGTGATATGTGAATAGAAATCAAACACAAAGTCTACAAAATTCATCACATAGAATTTGAAAGAGACTATCACCTAACAAGTTACATTATATAACTTCCACATCTCCTAGTTCATAAACTTGCAATCATATAAGTTTCTTGATTTTGTCTCATATTGTACACACTAATTTTAGTTGTTCAGAAACTTATTAAAATAGTCGGGATAATGTACACACCAATTTTATTTATTTGATTTAGTTTTAAGTCCAATAATGTACACACCAATTTTAAGCATTTAAATCGAGGTTACACCTTATATTTTTTTTGTGCATGTGCTACACTTTCTTGAGTATAAAATCTTACGATATGCACTAAGGTGTTTATGATTGGCTAGTGAACAATGGTGAGATAATTATTTATGCCTTTTTCAAAAGGTTCAAGTCCGACAGTCAAAGACATGTGACTTCAAGATCAAGATAAAGTGATCAAAAACCATAAACATTTTTCCCACACAACATGCACTACAAAGTTTTAACTAATAAAGTGCAATAAATAATCTCATCCGAGCTAAACAAGGTATAAAGACATGTTATGTGAAAATAAATTGACCAACCTTATTTTCAAAACCAAGAAAATAAACACAAAACACAATTTGCTTCCCTTTTCCTTTATTTATTTATTTATTTTTTATTTTGAAAAGAAGAAACAAAAAACAGTCCTAAAATGAAATGCATGAATGTTGTGCAATGCAAGTCCTAGAAATTTAAAAAAAAAAAAAAAAAAAAAAACACACAAAACAAAAACAAAACAAAAAACCAAAGAACAAATGTCACAAAGGGTAATGTAAAGAAGCATAAGGACCATATCAGAAAGACTCAATTAGATCGAGTCTTTTGCATCCAAAAACTTTTAGATGCACCTCGAGCATTGAAGTTCTTTTTCACATTAGAGTAATTTCCAACTCTAGGATTGGAATAAAGGTTGAGAGCCTTTACCAATTCACCAATAAGTGTCATTAGATCTCGTACTTAAGGCACAGACACTTTTGGTTTGTTTGTTCTCTTAGCAGCTTGCAGCTTGTAACAGTTTAGACGAATATGCCCAAACTTTTTACAAAAATGACAAACCCAAGTAGGCTTACCATGCAACTTGTCCTTAGAAAGGGTAGACTCTTTAGGTTTAGACTCTTTCAAATCAACTCTAATCTTCCTAGGAGGTGTGACTTCAACAGGTTTAACAATCTCACTCACAACCTCACACACAGGAGGTTCAGAGGAAGAAGAATGAACAAAGTTTATGAAATTGGGTACAGACATAGAGATGCTTTCTACAAAACCTAATTTTGATTTGTCAGAAGGAGACTTTTGAACACTCAACATATGATCAAGTTTAGAATTTGCAGATTTAGCAACAGATAAATCAAGTTCTAAATTCTTAATTTTATCAATCAAAAGCATATTCTCAGTTCACATTGTTTAAAAGTTCATCAGTATCAAACAATTTCACAAGCAAATTTTTCTTATCAAGCTCAAGAGATACAATTTTCTTTCAGCCTAATTCAACATTCATGGAATCCTTTGCAGCAACTTTGCAAAATTTATTATAGGCTTCTTGAAGATCTGCATCCTCAGAGAGTTCTCCATCAAAAAGATTCTCTTCAACAGACACACTTTCATTGACTACAACAGTAACAGTGAAAGCAATGAAACTTCATTATCATTATAGGTTATACCTCAAATATGTAGGATATTCAATTTCATGCGACCATACCCTTAACATACAAAACATTGAGGACCTATAGAATTATTTGAAAATTGACCAACTTTTTCTCTCGGTTTTTCATTGTTGTTAACCTTAGTGGAATCATTCTTTCTAAAGTTTCTAGGTTCAGCAGTGTTCGTACCTCTTGCCCTTCTGTTACTATTCCTAAGAAAGTTTCTAAAGTTCTTAGCAAGGTAAGCAATCTCTATAATAGAGAGCTTATCATCAAATCCACCAACATCAACACCAACATCATCATCACCAACTGACTTAAGAGCCATTGATATGGATTTGTTAGTTTTGGGTAGGTCTAACTCATACGACTGAAGAGATCCTACAAGTTCATCAATAGGGATGGAGTACACATCCTTGCTTTTAGTGATGGAAGTCACTTTGGCTCTAAAGTCTTCAGTTAAAGATCTAAGAATCTTCCTAACAATTTTAGGTTGTTCACAGATTTCACCCAAGTTGTATGCAGAATTAACAATGTCATTGAGTTTAGCATAAAATTCATCAAAGGATTCATCATCAGATATCCTAATGCTTTCAAATCTAGAAGTTAATTATTGCAACTTATTAATTTTGACAGCCTTTGTGCCTTCATGCATAGTCTGCAGGATTTTCCAAGCAGTGTGAGCAACCTCAACATTAAAGATTCTCTTAAATTCTTCCATAGAAACAGCATTGAAAATAGCATTCATAGCTTTGCTATTGAACGCGGCTGCTTCTTTTTGAGAAGTTTGCACTCATTCACAAGAATAGTGGGCTTCTTCCATCTGTACTCAACGGAGTTCCAAAATCTCTCATCAATAGATTTCAAGAATGCTTTCATCCTTACTTTTCAATAAGTATAATTAGTCCCATCAAAGTGAGGAGGAATAACTAGAGAATGTCTGTGTTCCATGACAACAGGGGTTAAGGATCAGCTCAAAGATCAAAAGATCTACAACAAGAGAGCTACTTGCTCTGATACCACTTGTTTGTTTTTAAACCCCTTAAAATACAACCGGATTAACCTAGTTAATAAGCCAAGTTATTACTTAGTCTAAATTCCAGATCTAGGTTATCACAATCAAACAATCATATCATGCACAATAGCGAAAAAAATAAATAACACAATGATATGATGACTTAGGAAAACCAAACCGATAAAAAACTTGGGGAGAATTTAACTTAGCTATCCTCAAGGTAAACTTGAATCCACAATAGAAAGAATCGAAGTTTGTACAATAGAACTTAAACCACTAACATTATATTGCTACACACCAGTATAAAACTTACTGACACGACTATGTGCAAGCTCTGAGATCACGGATTCCTTCTTTCTTTGATTCTAGAGCAAGTACAAGCACACCTGCTTGTGTATCATTAAGCTCTTATGGCAGCAACTGAATGATCATCAAGCACTTGAAGAAATCTCCTTCTTGATAATCCTAAACTTGTGTGAAGCAAGCACTTCTCAGATCTCACACGAGATTCATATAAACAGTAATATGAGCAACCTCTAAAACGCGGTTAAGGTTTGCCTTATATACCTAGGGCAAAACATAAAACCCTAAACGTTTTAATGGGCTAGGGCTGACTTGGAATTCTGCAGAAAAAAACATTCTGCTGGATATTCGATCGATCGAGTATAAGCTTCGATCGATCGAGCCAGGCCGAAAGTCACTAATACTTCCGTAGCCACTCGATTTCAACTTTACATAAACGCACACACTTTAAGCAAGTTTAAATAAGACTAACAACTGTTTTGATCCTGGTTTGCCAATATTACACATTAGAGTTCTAAATACATTAGTTCCTAAGTCTTAAGAACCTAACAAATGTTTCACAATCTTTCTTAAAAAATGTCTTATGAACTTCAAGTATTAAAAAAAAAAAAATACATATAAAAAACCTTGCAAGGTGAAAACACTTATTTATCGTTTGATTAGAGGATTAATGAGCATTTCCATGTTTAACTTCAAATACTTAAAGGAATCCAAATAATGAAGGTATTTCGATGCCTACCTTAATTTAATGGGAATTTGGATTCCTTTTTTTAAAATATGGATATATATGTTCCCAAAATTTAGGAATTTTTTTTTTTTTTAAAATGACAATTATATCTCTAATTTAATATCCTTGGATTAACTAAGTAGGAATATTTTCCTAATCACTAAGAAATTTTTTTTCCTCCTTCTTTTGATAATCATTCACCCAACTTAATAATTAAGGATCTGTTTGGGATCCGCTTATTTTGCTGAAACTGAAAACTTTTTGTTGAAAGTACAGTAAATAAAGGTAAAAGTTAGCTAAAATAGTACAGCGAGACTCATGAATAGTACCAAAAAGTGCAGTGGGGCTCATGAATAGTAGCAAAATTAAGGTAAATAGTAAAATAAGCTGACTATTTAAGCGGGTGCCAAACACACACTAAATAGGACACTCTTCTTTAACGGGTGTAAGGGTCCTTTTTGGACAGTACCCAAGCTCAAATAGAAACAAGGATCTTGGGCCCTTTTACTTGTTGTTTTAAGGGACTGTGCTTGGTTCACCGCAACTAAATGGGCTAATTACAAACCATATGGTGTACAAAGTAAGGATCCTACAACACAAACATACTAGCAAGCAAGAAATATATGCATTAAACAGCAAGAAATAGTAAAAAAGGGCAATAGTAAAAAAGGGCAATGTGATAGAGAAAAATACAAAGTAGACGTTAGGGGTCCTTAAGATACTGTGTAGTATTTCATTAATTTTCGATTGTGTAATACATTATGCTCACTAGGACGTATCATAAGGTCTAAATAAGTTCAAAAATCACACACTTAGATGGCTTTTTCAGGCCTTTATGACTTACAAAGTTTCAATCCCTTTGGATTTAAGTGTGTTCTCTAATAACTGTTTGAGGATACCGGACGGTATTTTTCCTTTCTCTTCTTACTTTCTTTGAATTTTAATAAAGTTTTCTTAATGATTCCGCTCTAATTCGCTGTTGCTGAATGTCCCTATACCGTTGGCTGCTTCCCCCTTTTATAGTGTCATTTTAGGGCTTCGGGGTACTACTGATTCTCCCTATTTGCACCTGGGTACCAAAACCAATGTTATGCTAGCAACATTGGTAGCTGGTCCCTTCCTTATTTCTCATAATTTTCTCCTTTTGGTGCTGCTTCCTCAAAAGTCTCCTGCTGCCTTTCTATTCTGGGGTGTCCTTAAAGAGCTGACTTTTGGTTATTCTTCCTTCAAGGCCTTTCACCTTTTTTTCAGACTCAACTTTTTGGTTCCTTTCCTCTTGTCATTTTTCCCAAGTGAGTTAATTCCTTCCTGCCAAGTTGAAAGTCTTCCCAGCTACTTCCCTTTATGGTTCTTCATTTTGGGTTCCCTGAGATACCAGTCCCTTGCTTATGAATTGTTGGTTTCCAAGTTTTTTGGCTCTTTTCTTCATCATTGGGTGGCTGATAGGGATGTATCCATTCTTGTACTTTGGTTTTTGGCACTCCTTTTGCGCTGTCCTAATCTCATTTGGCTTTGCTACACGTCTCGAGGATCTCAAATCCCTGGCTGTCCTTGGGTACCTCAGTCTAATTCTTACCATTGGACTACTTGGTGATTTTCTGCCCTTGGCATGCTGGGCTTTTTCCTTCTTCCCTTTGTTTTCATGGATTCTAAGGCCTATCCATTCGTGGGCCTGGTTTCCTCCTTAAATCCTTTAATGGAGTTGGGCCTACCATACTTTTTTCTTTATTGTAGGCTCAAGTCTTTTATTTTCTCATAGAGTTCAACTCTCTATACCACTTTGGGCCTTGGTGCAACATGGTGACCTTTTTAGACCCCAGCAACAGTATATCTTTCCTCTGTGTCTTCTCTTACCATATTTTTGGATGTTCCATTGGGAGAGTATCCACCCCATTTTGTACCCCATAAAACTTAAGGCCTCATTCCCCAATTACAAAATTTTAGGGATCTATTGCCAAGAGGCTACAGTCAAGTAAGAAGCAAGAGAACTCAAATTATTTATTAAAAAAAAAAAAAACTAGCAAAACCCCTAGCTTTGCACCGTAGGTATTGATATCTTCATATGCAACCTCAAGGCTATGTGAACAGGGTATGAAGCCTACATATGCAAGCCTAAGTTCATGGAACTACTTATGAAAAAAATTTCTTGAAAAATGGGACGCAAAACTAATCCCACATTGGTAGGAAATGGTTATACAACCCAAATTTCAGTTATAAATAGCCCCCACGAACCCACTTTTCAAAACAAATCAAGTATTCTCAAGAAATATGAACTAGAATCGCTAAAAAAAAGATTGTAGAGGGAGTTCTTCTCAAAATTCTTTAAGGTCATTTCATTTCTACTTGGCCAAGGCTTCTCCTAGGTATTTGGCGCTTCAATTATAAGATTTACTAACCTTTTTTTATTTATTTATTTATTTTTTTTTTTGGAGAATGAAATGAACCATTATCTATTCATTAAAATTGAATCCTAGTGCATGGCTTCCAAAGCAACTGGAAGTGCATCTTCCATCCAATACATATCCTCATTCAAGATACTAGCATATCTAGCTAAAACATGAGCTACCCTATTACAATCCCTTCTAACCCAATTGAAAGACACCCTTATAATCCCACGTATGAGCCATTGAATATCTACAACCACATTCCCACAAACTGACAGGTTCGGACTTGGAGAAGAAAGTGCTCTCATAACATTAATACTATCACCTTTGATTATTAGCTCATAGAAACCCGCCTCAACGACAAACTCCACGGCTTTTCTACATGCCAATGTTTCTGCTTCTTCACTACCTGAAACTGATGGCCCTATTGCAGAGAACGCAGTCGTTACCTCTCCTCGCTCATTTCGTATCACAACCCCAAATCCAGACCGACCTCTCTCCTTGAATATGGTAGCATCAAAATTTAGTTTGAAGAATGGATGAGGTGGTGGACACCACACATTTCCTCCCATTTCCCTCGGTATGACAGCAAGTTGCTCTTGCGCCTATGCATTCTCCTCTAGCTATTTCTCAGCCCTTGTATTCAGCCATCTAGGATCCTTGAGCTTCCCACCATGCATCACACTATTCCTTTGGTTCCATAACATCTAGGCTTGCACCAAGAATAGCTCCATTTCCTTAAGTTCCAATCTGTTCATTAAAAAATCAAAAAGCTGCAACATATCTTACTAGCTGAGTGAACATTTATGCATTTGGTCTGACTTCCAGCCCACACATCATGGGCAGCAGGGCAGTCCCATATCACATGCACCTCAATCTCTAGGCTTTGCAAGCATATTGGGCAGCCAATTTTAGCAATTATATTTCATTTTGCTAAATTGCATCGGGTTAGCAGAATTTCATGACAAGCTCTCCATTCGAAGATTTTGACCTTGTTAGGAATCTTCATCTTCCATAAAGCCTTCCACGCCTTCTGCTCATCATTCCCCCTTGAACATTTTGCCCAATTCTCATTCCTCAGAACTTGCCAAGCCACATAACATCCAGATTTCATAGAATACCTCCCATTACTGTTATGCATCCAGCTTATTGAATCAGCCACACACCTTCGACTTAAAGGGATTTGACAGATGGCCTCTGCATCCTCACTTCGAAAAGAAGCCATGATAAGTTCTTGCTTCCAACAGTTTATGTCCGGATCAATCAGGTCTGCCACAAAACACTCTACCACATCCACATTTGCCGGATAAAGGATCCTATTAGTAGGGTGATTAGGAATCCATTTATCGACCTGAATTTTTATTGAGGCCCCATCTCCAACCCTCCAATAGCAGCCCACCTTTAGAATAGGTAGAGCAGCCAAAATACTTCTCCAAACATAGGAGCAATTAGGTGATTCAACAACATCAAAAAAATGAGACCGAGGAAAATACCGGGTTGAAAAACATTTGTATAAAAGCGATTCCTTTTGTTGCAGCAACCTCCATCCCTGCTTGGCTAGCATAGCCAAGTTGAAAGTTCTTAGGTCATGGAACCCCATTTCACCTTCCTTTTTTGCAATAGTCAGCTTATCCCAACTCTTCCAATGAATCTTCCTTTCGTTCCCCCTTGTCCCCACCAAAATCTTGCGCACATAGAGTTTAACTCATCACATAATTTTATTGGTAGTTGGAATACTCCCATAGTATAAGTGGGAATAGATTGGGCTACCACCTTGATGAGAACTTCCTTGCCTGCTTTTGATAGCAACATTCCTTTCCACCCTTATAGTTTTTTCCATACCCGATCCTTTAAGAAAGAGAAGGTTTGGTACTTGGCATGCCCAATAAGTGTAGACAAACCCAAATATGACTCAAACCTCTCCACCTCTTTAACACCCAAAGTCTCCATGATCTCTACCTTTTTATTATTCTGAGTATTACTATTGAAGTATACTGATGATTTATCCAAATTTATACTCTGACCTGAAGCCTTTGCATAAACTTGAAGAATATCAGCAATTACCTTAGCTTCATTACGGGTTGCCTGATAGAATAATAGAGAATCATCTACAAATAACAAGTTAGAAATTGACAGAATTGGTACACCATCAACAATAGCAAAGGTCAAAATCAAGCTTTACTTATTACCTAGCATATAGGTCCTCTCTTTTCTTTTCTTTTTTAATTTTTCTATTAATTTAAGTATATTATTTATTTTGTAGTTTAATTTATTTGCTTTCTAGGTTTAAATTCCTAGATGAGATTAAATATAGAGAATGGTTTCTACCTCAGGGTGTGCACACAGGCTCAATCATGCATATGAATCATGAGGAGCTTGCATAATCAACCTTGGTCATATACTAACCAGAAATCTATATTTTCATATTTGTTTGCCATGTTTGCTATTTGTTTGATTGTTAACTTTCAATAAAATGCTAGTAACATGCCTAGGGTTCAATAATCCTTTAGTAACATGATTAGGATGTTTGATTTGTTAGGGTTATATTTTTATGTAATTGGCATATCCTATGACAAAATGCACTTTACATGTAATTGGAGATACCTAAGTCAAGAAAGATGAATCTACAGATCTCAATACCTTCTTGATACTTGTTGATCTATCAAGATTTAATAAAGCTCAGTACCTTGATCTATCAAGCTAATGGATTTCAAAATGTAGCCTACAACGTTTGGATTCTAATTGGCTATTGTTTAAAAAAGAGAACAAAGCTAATTGGAATAGGGGAGCTTATCTAAACCTAATAGGAATAAGAGAGCCCATTTAAAAGGCCCATTAAGCTTCTATATAAGTAAGGTGGTAGAGAAAGAAAACCTTAACCCTAGAGAGCTTCATAAGGTTTTCTTTTTGAAATCCTAGATCTTCCAACAAAAGAAAGAGATCTTGTTGCAATTCTTATGTGTCTTTGGGTTCTATACCAAGCAAAGTCTCTAGCACAACAATTCAAGATTTTATTGGTGTTTTTATGTGAAGTTGCTACAAATCAACTTCAACATTCAAAAGGGTTGCTTGAAGTTAGTCACATACTAGAATCCATGCAAAATAGTTAGTCATATATTGAGATTTGTGCAAAGAGAAGAAGTCTCTACAAAATCAAGACCAATTAAGGATTGGCATAATGATTCAACTGTAGGTTAGTATTTTGGGATAAACCAGGTTTAGGGTAAGATTCCTTGTACTTGTAATTTCTTGATTTTGATTAGTGATTCTTGAGAGTGGTGACTTGAAAATCACTTAATGGAGTTTTTGTCTTGGGAAAGGTTTTTCCCATTAGTCAACAAATCACCATGGCAATTTAATTTCTGCTATACTCTAGATTATTTGGTGATTTGTTAATACCTTCACGATTTGTATGTAATTTGATATAATTAATCAACTTGGGCAATTGAATTAATTAACCAAGGTCCATCTATAACCCAACATGATTAATTAGAACACACATTAGGAAGATTGAATTGAATAGAGACATGATTAGGATTAGTTGAAGAACATGCTTGCTTGGTTTTCAAAATTCTAATTGCTGTGTGTGTGTGTGTGTGTGTGTGAGAGAGAGAGAGAGAGAGAGAGAGAGAGAGAGGTGTTGTATGATTAGGATAGGTCCATTAGAGGGGTCCTTCTTAAAATGAAGTCATTGAATATGTAAGTGAAGCTCAACTACCTCAATGGTCGGGCTTAGGTGCTTGGCATATTCTTAGGCCCATTCTCTAACTTCAAACTCAATGCTTGATTCATTGGGCCTCTATATAGGGGTCATGATTGGCTCTTGGACTTAAACTAGGTGGCGACTACCATTTTCTTTGCCTGATCCACTTGCTTGGTGGTGTAGAGTTGTTATTTACAATTATGTGTTTTGTTGGCTTATATTTCGTGCCAAATTTGATTATAATTTTATTCAATCTTTTGTACCCTGTTCTTATTGTGGGATTTGATTGTAAGGGTTGTGTGATAAAGAGAGAGAGTATGAAAACTCAAGCAATTGAAGACTGAAGAGTTTTTGTGGGTAGATTGCAACTAAGCATCCCACGAAGTAACTCATGTGACTTGCACATGCTAGAATGCGAAGAGTCAGGATATGATGGAGACAACTGTGTTTCGCAAGTATCTCGCAGGTAAGGCCTTCCCGCAAGACACCCGTGAGACATTCTGTTTTGCCAGATTGTCCATTCTGATACAGACTTTCTATACCTACACTATTTATACCCACATTACCCACAAATGTTGAGAAGTGCTTCTGAGAGAAAACTTTAGTTAAATACCTTGAGAGTTAGAGATTATTATACCCACAATCCTCTACAAATTTGCTAGTGAAATTTCCTCAACTCCTACCTCTCCATTTCCATACCATTGAGAGGCACTTACCACATCCTTTCAAAGTATCAAGTGAGGTTTTGGTGTTGCTGGGAAGTATTAGAAGAAGTCAAAGATGGCAAATGCAACATGGAGCTTATTGTGGGATCTGGAGAGTTAGACAAGACACGATTCTGAGAAGTCTTGTTAGAGTAGGAGCTTGAAGGGCTTAGGTACATCGGGTAGATTAGGCTTGGATGGTCTCTTGCTAACCCATGTATCCCAATTGATTGTCTAGTGGATCAATTTTCGCTTGGAGGGCGACGGAGAGGTTTTTCGCTGAGTTCTTCGGTTTCCTCTTTGATAACACATCGGCGTGTTATCTTGTTTTTGCATCTTTTTTCCCTACTCTTTTATATTCCATTTTACTGCTGTGTTGCTTTGATTATGGATTAGAGTAGCTTGTTTGTTTATCCACTCGCATTTACACTATTTCGCACTTAGTATTAAGTTAGTGTAAAATCAATCAAGCCATAACTTTAATTTGGGGGTCAAAACTGCTCTTGTATTTTCAACACATTTTCAAGCTTTTAGGTGGCGTACTCCCAACCCATATCTAAGGTGCTCCATACCAAGTTGCAATCATTTGCAATAATGAGGCCGCTCATAGTGACAACTTCGTTGAAGATAAAGAGTGGGACTCTATTATTCTATAGTCATAATCTAGTTAATAAGGCCCTCTTTAAGAAGCACAACTTTTTTCCTTTTGCGCACACACACTTGCATATTGAAACTCCTGATGGTGTTAGGTTACGGACTCTAGCTCCACTTAAGCTTTGAGTTCCTTAATTGGCAGGTAAATCCATTAATGTCGCAATGATGAAGATCAACCAAAATGACACATCCTCTTAAAGTTCCATTCCACCATGGTGGTGATACCACACCAACACACTATCTACCAAACATCCTAAGCTCCCAATTCCAAAATAACCTTCTCATGAATCTTGGCTCCAAACCCGGATCCACCAAGTCACACTTACAGTGATCATTAGTGCCTTATTGATCCAATAGAAAGTGTAAAGTTGTGATTTACAATTATGTTTTATGTCGGCTTTATTACATAACAAAAAGTATTGCAATTGCATTAATTTATTTCCTTGTATTTTGTGGGATTTTATTGTATTGGGTTGAGTATTAAGTTGGTGAAGAATCAAGCATGCAATGAAGATTAGTGCAATTTCGCGACTAGCTTGCAAGAAGTTCGCAAGTAAAGGTTTCCGCAAGAATGCCACGAGAGAAGCACATACTGGAAGCTAAAGAGTCAAGTGCTAGGCTGCATTTCGCGAGTACTTCGCAAGACAAACCATCTCGCGAGGTACCCACGAAATTCTCTACCTAGAGGATTTTAAGTGTGACTTTTTTACCCTTCACTCATACTATATATACTCTCATTACCCAAAAAAGTAAAGGAGGCTATTGAGAGAAAACCCTAGAGAGGTTTCTACAACACACCCACCTTTTAGAGAGAGAGAATTACTCATCATTTAGTGAGAAATCTCTGTAGTCTTTTCTCCTTCCCCTTTCTCATTGTCATACCTTGAAAGGAGATTTGTACCCAAACACAACCCACACCTATTAAGAGTGTAGAAAGTGTTTTGGAGCTTGGGAAGCATTTAAGATTTGCCAAAAGAAACTAGTGAGACTTAGGGATGCAATCGGGCGATATTGTGGGATCTAGAAAGCTAGTGAAGACAAGATTCTAAGAAGTTCGTTGGTAGCAAGAGCTTGGAGGGCTCAAATACATTGGGTAGACTAGGCTTAGAGGGTCTTTTGTTATTAGTGTACTCCAACTTATTCGCTAGTGGATCGATTTTGACTTGGAGGATCGCGGGGAGGTTTTTCGTCGAGTCTTCGATTTCTTCTTTGATAACACATCTTGGTATTATCTTGTATTTGTATTTCACTTCCCATACTCTTGTGCTTTACATTTATTGTTTATTATTCATGTTTATGCACTAGAGTAATTCCGGTTTATTGCGTTTCATTTACTCTTGTTCTACACTAAGATAAGTTAAAGTAAAAGCAATTAAGCCGTAATTTTTAAAATTAGGGGTCTAAACAAGCATTAGTGTTTCACACTAATTGAGCTTTCAGAAAGGACATTGGCTTAATCAACATAAATTTCTCAAAACAGCCAAATTTGCAATGAGAGAAAAAAAGGAAAAAAAAAAAATTGGAACTAAGAGAGAGAGAAGACATAATAAGGTGATTTGATGAATTGAAAACCTGAAAGGAAAATTTAAGCAAAAGTTATGAATAATTACCTAAAGAAGCGAAGGGATGCCACTGAAATTTTAAGAAGTCTCTCAATACACAACATCCAAGCCATTAAGTTTCTCAACCATGATGATAAGAACTGACTCTCATTCCACAAGTTTTGTGATGAAGTTTTACAAACAATGAGGGAATAAACAAAAAGAGTAAAAGTTAGGTACAATTCCTTAAGTACAATATTTTAGATACCTCAATTAAATTTAACTATGTGATTAAATTGACCAATGTAGTTGGATCTAATTTTCCTTGAAAAAATAATATTATTTTTGCTGTATTGGCCAACCATGTGGGTAAATTTAATTGAAGAATTTAAAATACTGCACCTCAAGAACTATATATAAATTTTACCCTAGTAGAAATTATACAAATAAAAATGCTATGAGTACAACAAAACTCACAATTTTTGCTATAACTTACTCACGTGGGCAAGTTGTGAATAGTGAAGTAAAAGTGGTAGATTCACGTGAATAAATTGTGGCAAAGTTATAGATTTTGTTGTTATATTAGCATTATCTTATACAACATGTAATTTGAACCCTCTCTCTCTCTCTCTCTCTCTCTCTCTCTCTCTCTCTCTCTCTATATATATATATATATATATGCTCAGTATAGGCGGGGCTAATTTTAAGAAGGATTTTGTTAATGGAGTCTTTTTCTAATTTGTATTGTATTATGCAAATGCTCCAATGTTCTACTATCTAGCTGATTTAGATACTGTGCAAAGTATACAAGTACATATAACGCTCCATAAGCCAAGCCCAGATACACTCTAACCCATTCTCACCTTACATTTTGCTTGACCAATTCAACCCGGAAGCAAGAAAAAGGAAAAAGGTTCCCCATAACATCTCAGAGGCGATTGATGATAAATTGAGTAAGTGTGCGTTTGGCTACCGATTAAAAAGTCAGCTTATTTTACTATTCAGTTTATTTTTCCTACTATTTATGAACCTCACTACACTTTTTGATACTATTCATGGGTTCTACTGTACTATTTCAGCTAACGTTTATTTTGATCTACAGTACTTTTAACAAAAAGTTTTCAGTTTTAGTAAAATAAGCGGATCTCAAACAGACCTTAAATATCAAATACGTGTGAATGGGTATAAGCATAGTTATCAATTTGTTACTTAGAAAAAAAAATTATCAATTTGTTGAAGAGTTTTTTTTTTTTTTAAATTTTTAATTCCCTCTTTGGATCAGCTAGCTATTGAAGAAGAAAAAATTGGCCTCAATATATGCAATACAATAAACCTTTTTTAAGTTTACCAATATAAGCATATACATTTTTCTAATATATATATATACACACAGTAATACAAAACAAATTCATTTAACTCCTTCATACACAATACAATAAGTTTATACTTCTTAGAATCCCTTTTTTTCGCTAAAATTTTATTTTAGACAAATTATATTATTTTCTCTATAGTTTGGAGGTTGTTTCTAAGTTCTAACTATACCCTAAATCTTAAAAAAAAATTCAATTAAATATTAGATTCTAAAAGATTTCAATTCAACCAAAGAATAATCGTTAACTAAAAGTGATGAGAAACTAAGTTGATTGCATATGAGACTCATTTGGTCACTAAAAAGACTCGCATGAACATCAAGAGATATTTTATTAGGAATATATATATATATATATATAGACAAAGTTTAGCTACAAAATTTATTGTAATTTAAGGCTAGAACTTTACTTAATAAAATAAATATTACTACATATTTAAAAAAATTAATCGTTGAATTGCATCTTTTTTACGCTCTTAGTACACACGTAAAATTTTGTATCAATTGAATATTATTTACTATATGATCTGTAAGCTTATATTTTATGTATAATTTTAAACTATAAAAACTTGTAATTTAAAAAATTTATTGATGGCATAGCTAATAACTTTTAATTTTCTAGAAATTTTGCAAATATATAAAATATAAGAAAAATATGTAATTTAATGGTGGATTTGTCAAAATTCACCTCCAATAAAAATATAATGTGTAAGTTTGTAACATAAGACTACAACCAATTTTGTAATTAAATTTTGTCTTATATATGTGATTACATCATCATTAAACCTGCATTAATTTATCTATTTAGGTTTTCTACTATAATATTGTTTCTATTCTTACTGTTTGCATGAATTTCAATTTTCATTCCTAAATTAAAATATAAAATATAAAAATTTTCATTCTTAAACTTTTTTAAGAATCTTTTTCAATATTTAGGGGAGAAAATAAGGACAAAAAAGAAATTTTTTTTAAAATAATTTAGGGGAAAAATATAAATTTTAAAATCTATGGACAAAAAGTGTTACTTTTAAAATAGTTTAGGGACAAAAATCAAGACTCATACAAATTTTAGGGATGAAAACAATATTTTTTTCCTAGATTTTTACTTTTAAAGTTATCTTATTGTTGGGGCATAAAGCTACTGTTTTCATCGATCTGCTGTGTTGGGTTATTTGCGTTTTAATCTTGAACTCTCCTGCAAATTGAACATCTCATAGACTTTTAGGAATGATCATTTGCTTTCTATTGATAGCTGTTGCAAGTATGCTCTTTAATAGTCAACGTAGTATAATTCTCATCAATGGATAAAAAGTCATCTTGATTAAGGCATCACAAAACAAAGAAATCAATGCCTGAGATTTCTCATCAATACAGTATTCACATCGATAATGCAAAATAAAAATCAGATTAAACACTTTTTTGTAATAAGCTTCTTTTACTCCTGGGCCCACTTCAGGGTGGTCACATTCATTATCAACCATGACCTAAATAATTTAAGGTTGTCTAACCTATAAGAGCATCAAACAAAAAGAGATCATGATGACCATTAAATTTTTTTTTTTTTTTTTTTTTTTTTTTTTTGCTGTGTAAATTTGGATAATTTAAGAACATGAAAAAATAAATTACAGAAAAAGGAATGAAACCCTTCTTTTTCCAAGTTCCCAAGGCAAAAATATCAGATGAAAGAGATGGGAAATATTTCCACAAGATCACACAAAAGAGTCCATTTAGTTACATTATGAGCCCCAAAATTAGTCTTCTTATAGGTGTGATTTACAAAATATATATTCTGAGAAGTTGTATCTAGGGAACTCATACCTTTAATTATTAATTATGTTTTAATTCATTTTCTTTTAAAAAAAAAGTTATGTTTTAATTCAGATTAAAGTATTTCGAATAAAACGAGTAAACTAGCTAGTAGGCCAAACTAACCTCTCTGTTCTATTTCGATCAAAATTCCAATATATTTGGCTCTACCTCTATTCCACCCAATTTAGCCTTTTTATGACTTTAATTTATTATTTTTTTTAAAAACTGTTTTGTCAAAGTAAGACCTTGGCCATTTGATTTGATTAACCAGAAAATAATAATATATTACGCAAGCCCCCTATAACTTGGATGTGGTTTCAGCGTAACCTATTAAAACATGAAAAATGTTTTCATGTGAATCACAGTTAGCATTTTAAGACCCAAAAAAAAAAAAAGGCTATAATAAGTGTAGGGTTAGGATTTGTGGCCCAAGCCCAAAATAATAAATTTGTAGAGCATGGGTGATAGAGCTAGGTTGATTATGGAATTAACAACGGTTGATTATAACCTCCAAGTATAAACCAGCATAAAGATATACGTAAAGAAGAAATGAATTGAAGTCCAAATAGATTTATGATAAATTGAATAGTGATTACAGTTCTTAAAACTACAGTAAAGCCTTTCTTTCTTCTCTATCGTCTTTTTTCTCTCCCCTTTATCAGGAGCCCTTCTTCTTTATATAGCATCCTTCTCCATCATCCTCATCGTCCACTTGTTCTTCATCTGTGTACCTACTTGAGTATATGTCACATCATGTATCTTCTTTAGCTCTTTGTGAGTGGCGGTAGCTGATGTTACACTGTTCAGGGATCTTCTCCACATAAATGCGGCCAGAAAAGTTGCTGCAGTACATTTAATACGGTGGTAGCAGTTTTTACTTTAGATATTTCTTCGTTCTTATCGTCTCCAAATATACCCAGAGGTTATCTTTATCATTGGGGTTGCTAGGAAGATCATTCGGATCTTCCACACGTTTGATTGATCAATACTATTCGTATCCGAGGAGTAAGACATCTTCGGACCACTAGTGACCTCTTTGGATTTTACTCCTCCTTCATTTCTAGGTATTTTTCTTCCAGATGGACTCCATCTCAACCGGTTCCTTCTCTTCGGACACATAATAATCTTCAACTAGGGCCCTAGGCCCATTACGTAAGGTTGAGCTTCTCCCCCCCCCCCCCCCGCCCCCGCCCCCCCCCCCCCCCC
>NW_027070408.1:0-3153 GCF_002906115.3 Quercus suber
CACACACACACGCATATATATGAACAAGAACATCAATAACAATACGCCCTCAACCAAACCCCGCTATTTTATAAAATTGACGCCATAAAAAACCCTGCTATAGCTTATTAGTCAATTCATATTCTGACAAGAAACATAAACCCATAACCTCAGACAAAAATTTAGTTTGGCACAAACCCCATAACCACATTAATCAGTCACTCATTCGTATGCGAGTGTGTATAAACTCTATAAACCAACAAAGTTGTATTATATTGGGCTTTTGACAGTCAAAGAACAAAAAGAATTGAAACCCATTTTTTTATTTTCCTCAGTTTTCTTGGCCAGCAAACAGAATTAAAAGGAAAAGAACGTAACGTACATACAGACATTTCATCGAACACCTTGTGCGCATAAACTACTGACCACAAAAACGAATCCAAAAAATCGACAATTGAAAAACCCAATAGGGAAATGCAATAACAAAATATACCGTGTTTGAGAGAGCTCTCTGGCTTTCGCTTTGGCTTTGAGTTGAGTTCTTGAAACGATAGCGTTTCGTTTCTCTCTTTCTGTGTTTTTCCACTCTCATCAGACCCTTTGCCACGCTTACTTTGTTCACTGACTCTAAGTCTCAAACCGCGTCAGCGCGTAACCCTGACTCTCAACGCGTTGTTCATGAAAAAGCAAGGGGGGAGAAATACAGTGTGGTCAAGACAAGTGAATGTAAGAGGTTTTGACAAATAGGAATACAGTATTGAGTTTAGAAGATTTTTTTTTAATATTTTCATTGGTTGATTTCAAAGTGTAAACTTGGGGTTTGTGTACACCTGATTTTTACCATGTAAAGTTATTCTTAATGTTGAAGTTAATTTTTGATGCAGTGGATTTTGAGTGGTTGAATAGTGTGTGAATAAGTAGTGATTTCCTCTAATATTTATATTAGTCCTCATTATAAATATGAGAGGAAAGTGCATTATTTTTTATATTTTGAAAATTCTTAAAAAAATTTAAAAATAATTTAATGTTCATATTTTGAGACTTACCCAATTGGTTTTTTTTTTTTTTTTTTTTTTTTAATGAAACAATTGGTCAGCATTGGGGTTTTAACTCTTACCAACTTTTGAGTGGAAAAATAGAGAAAAGATGGTGGAAAGTGTGGATCCCTTTCCCTTCAAGAGATTCTCATGTATCTCTATCTCCACCCTTGTCATTTTTTTTTTTAAAATAAGATAGTGATATCTATTTGTCTTTTCCTTTTTACTTTTGGTTAATTAGAGAGAACAAAGATAAATAGAAATTAAAAGAACTTAAAACCCCGTTTTTGTAATGATCTTTTATCTAAATACCCTTGTGTTACTTTAATCTCTAATTTGTTTATTTGTCTAATGTTGTCATTACTACAGTTTACATTTAAAGAAATTAAATGAAATACAACTTAATATTAGAAATTGGCATAGCATGTAAATTCCCTCCAAACTTCCATACACAATATTAGAAATTGGATTTCTAGAAAGAGATGGAAGGAGTTCTCCTACATTTTTTTAGAGAATATAATAGAGGATTAAGAATATTGGTTATCTTTTTTCGGGGAGATGAATATGAGGTCATGGAGATGGTATGATTAGATTTTAAGATTGAATGATTCATTTATTATACGACACATACTATTTTATGGGAACAAGACGATGAAAAAGGCAATATTGAAACATTGTAAAAAAAAACACAAACTAAATTGAAATAATTTGTAATGATCAAAATGAAATCACACAATATTTAGTGTGCAATTGGACTAGATTTTTGTTCAAATTTGTCAAAAATATAGTTGTGTTTGTGCATAAAAACAATGAAGTTTTGAAAACTATATATAAACAAATAAAGTAAAAGGTTTAAAAAAAAAATTTAAAGCTAATAAAAACTCACACATATAAGGACAAAAAAATGTCTGTGTGTTTTCTCTTTTCAGTTTTGCTTGGGAAAAAAAAAAGAATAATAAAAAGTTGAAAATGAACATTTTGATTTTTTGTTTCAAGAATTTCAAAGAATAATCTACAATCTTTTTCGAATATCTTTTCAGAAATTTTATCATATCAATTATATATTTTTTTTTTTAATAAATGCTTTGATGATAGTCTCATAATTTAAAGCAATATGATGTATTTTTCTCAATTATAATTTTAGCTTTTTATTTTGTTTTTTCAAGGACATTTAAAATTTTCCAACATGATGATTTTTTTTTTGAGAGAGTTTCAACCTATGGCGTCCGCTCTTGATGATAGCTCTTTCTCATCAAACCAAGACACCAATCAGTTTTTAGTGTAAGCGGAGATTGAATTTATATATACATGTTCCAATAAATTGAATTTCCACCCCAAAAAAAAAAAATGTTTTCCCTTGTTATTCTCTCTCTTCCCTATTTTTATTTTTGACATTCTTGCTTTTATTTGTTTTACCATTCAAGGATAAGATATTTAAATTTTATCCCTATCCTACTTTTATCTATAGGTCCAAGACCAAGATACCAATCAATTTTTAATGTAGGGGGATTGAATTTATATATACATGTTCCAATAAATTGAATTTCCACCCCCCAAAAAAAATGTTTTCCCTTATTATTCTCTCTCTTCCCTATTTTTATTTTTGACATTCTTGCTTTTATTTGTTGTACCATTCAAGGATAAGATATTTAAATCTTATCCCTGTCCTACTTTTATCTATAGGTCCACATCTCATAATTCTTTCGTGGTACTCATGTCTTGAAAATGGGAAGGAAATAGGTAACTATTTTTTTTTCTATAACTATCTAGTTAGTTGGTCCGGTTCGGAAACTATATTGATTAGTAGCATCTCGAGTTTAAGAAACTCGAGTTGTGTGCTCATACCTCGAGTCTTTGAGGCTCGATTTTTATAGTTTGACCTGGCCTAGTTCCACGTGGCATCCCACATGGAACTCGAGTTTCTGAGACTCGAGGTCTATGTGGCGTCTACGTGGACCTCGAGTCTCAGAAACTCGATTTCCAAATCAAAAAAATTTGAAAAAATTTCAAGTATCCAAGTCTCTCATCTACAAACCAAAATACCCAAAAAAAAAAAAAATCAGATCACAGAGAGAGAGAAAGAATCTAGAAAAAGATGCTGAAATACCATTTATGTGTTCATCAGAAAAAAAAAAAA
>NW_027070408.1:3330-4862 GCF_002906115.3 Quercus suber
CGCGCGACCGCTGCGACCCGGGCCGCGCGAGCCCTGGGTCGCGCAGGCGGTCGCGCCTGTTTCTGGATTTTTCTTCTTTTTTTTTTTTCTTCTGGCTTTCGGCTTCTTTCTTCTTCTTCGGGGTTTTTTTTTTCTTCATGCTCTGATTTCTTTCTGGGTGGCTGTGGTGTATATATTGGCTTAGACCTCGAGTCTATGAGACTCGAGTTCCACGTGGGATGCCACGTGGAATTAGGCCAGGTCAAACTATAAAAATTGAGCATCAAAGACTCGAGGTATGAGCGCACAACTCGACTTTCTGAGACTCGAGGTGCTAAAAAAAAAATAGTTTGAAAACGTTGACAACTAATTATATTGTTAGGATTTTATGGTTAGTTACCCATTTCGTCCTCTTTCATGTGTGAAAGGGAAATCATAAAATCAAGTTTATCGTAGCATATACAAATATAATTTAGTAATCTTTTCAGTCCCGATTTGCAGCGCCAGTCGTGCCACAAATCAAACAATTACAGGAAGTGGGTCGTTACGTTTGGTAGAACTTGGGATGCACGGACGCGGCTCCAGAGACGCCGCACCCGCGTCCGACGCGTCGACACGCGAGGCACACCGCTGACCGCACATCGGTGCCACGTCAGGCCGCGTCTTGCCACGTGGTTTTTGTTTTTGTTTTTGTTTTTTTTTTCCCTGACTCGTGCCGACACAACTGAAACTCGGCCTAATTCGCGCTGAATTGGGCTGATTTGTGCCGACTCGGGCCGTATCGACCGTATCAGCCAAAATTGGCGAAACCGCTGAATTAGCCGAAATAGACGAAACTGTTGAAATGGCCGGTTCGAGTCGAAATGGCCAATTTAGCATGAAATTCAAAAAAAAAGAAATGGTGCAAAACACACCATTTGAACTTATTATCAAACCCTAAAACTCCCTTAGCATTCTCACTTCGTCCAAAACTCTCTCTCACTTCGTCACCCGTCTCTCTTCTCTGTACTCTGAAGATCCTGTGACACGAGGTGTCCACCCATTTCCAACACAATCTTGCCACTCCTTGTGAAACCCACTGCCCTCGGTATATCCTCTCTTCAAAGGAAGCCACATTGATTAGTTATAGTTAAACTTAAAGCTTTGGTCTGGTGTGCTCAATGTGCTCGGCTTCAGTGATCACTCTCTGCCTCTTTGTCTCTGCCCTCCATCTCCCCTGTGAGACATAGCCACTCAGTCACTTCTGTTGGAAATTTAGACCCCTTAAAACACACAGATAGCGTAGCCTAGATTAATTAGCCAAGTTGTTACTTAGTCAAATTATGCAATTCTAGGTTAAAGCAATCAAATAATCATATCAAGATATAAAGCAGCGGAATAAAAAATAACACAAGATATGATCACCCAGGAAACCACACGGTAAAAACCTGGGGAGGATTTGACCCACCGATCCTCAAGGCATAACAGAATTCACTATGAAAGAATTGAAGTTCTTACAGAAGGACTACAAGCTCCCCGCTCGACTTCCTAATGCTACCCACCAGTAAAACTTC